>NC_134484.1:138521974-138821974 GCF_040206685.1 Ascaphus truei
GTTACCTTATTCTTCTCAGGGTGTCATTAGTGAGTCCGTTCCGGTTTATAGAAAAGGAGTTAATAAAGGAGAAAGGCGCCAGGAACTTTTAACCTCAGTCTTTATTTTGAACAATAGCAGCATAATCCTCGCATACACAGTCAGGACAGGGTTCCCTCACAGTTTGAGGATCTAGCACATCAGCTTCCTCTGAAACTTCCAGCAGACAATAATCACTCTCCACAGACCTCTTCCGTACCCAAGACTGATCGAGGGATTTAACCCAGACGGCTCCAGGCATAGACCCCTCTAGCAAGCTAGGCAATGGAACGCCCCTTCTAATAGTCCAGACTGCCCAATGTCTAGATTCTTGCAGGCCCCTAATAAATATTTTGCGTGATTGTATTGTTTTCTTTTCCTCATCCAACTCTTGTGATTGGCTGTTTATCAGTTGGTGTGAGGAAGTTTTTTCCTGCCTGAGCCCAGCGGTTTAAATCTTACAGAGCAGCCTAGCTGAGCCCAGCAGAATGGATCCTTCCTTCTTCAACTGAGCCAGCAGTTTGGTCTCCCTGCCTACCAAGCGGAAGAAGACCTACTTCTACCAGATAAGATCATCATTCTGCCTGCTATTAACATCTATTTTGTAAGTGAAAACTAACACAGCAGGACTTTTCTCCTTATTATACAGATTACATAATGTTCTGTTTTTGTTTTTGTCTCTCCTGTGCACTCTTCTAGTCTGTTTCCTTCCATATATAGAGTTGATAATAAGCCTAAGGCACCAACCTAATGACTGGAATCATATCTGATCAAACAGGCCTGGAACCCACAACCACTGGTCTTCTAGGCCACAGCACTAGCAGTGTGAGGTAAACCAGCTGATTGGGCGTATTCCTGTCACATCCTACTTTTGAACTGCTCACATGTAGCTAATCTAGCTATTAGCGTATCTCACAGGTATCAGGTGTGCTCCACAAGGAGCATTAAACTGTCAACAAAGAAGTGGTCTGCTTTTAAAGAAAAAAATCCTAGGATTGGAGCGGAGCACAGCAAGAGGAGGGGGGCCAGCAAGGTGTGGGTTAAAAAATTATTTATTGAAAAACATGGTATCGGGGAACAAAACAAACACTCTGACGCGTTTCAGGCAAAACGCCCTTTATCAAAGAGATGATTCGCGTCTTCTCCCTCCCAACAAAAGAAAAAAGAAGAAAATAACAGACATTTAAAAAAACAAATAGAATAAATCTGCGAATCGGTTTCTTAAATAGGTGAGGACCAATGGGAAAATGCAAAGATAAATGCAACTTGTTTAGAGCATGCATATCTATAAAATCACATAAATGTAGTTGAAAAATCAACAAATTAATATAATGTAAGTCTTTGTCGGACTCCTCGCTCCCATGAGACGCACCCATTGGTTATAGAGGCTCTACTATTTAGATCCATGTGATTTGCCCTCACTCCTAATATATACAGCGTCATCATTGTTCATGGGCGGGGAGGTGTTCGTGAGACCGCGATGGTCTGCGCGTCACTCCTCTTCCACATGAGACGCACCTACTAAATCTAGGGATCTTATTGGAGGAGAGCCTGACCAATGGCATTGATTCTTATGTGTAAATCAAAGTGATTCGAATCGGCGCTAAAACACCCACAATGTGTTATATGTGCATACAAATAATTAAAGATAAAAGTTGTGTATTAAAGGGGGAACCCGAAAAAATTCTCAACCTTCCAAGGAATATGTACAGATTCCTTACAACAGTATCTTGATCCAAGGTGGGATCCCTTCCCACCTTGGATCAAGCTATTGATTCGTATGTGTTCATGCCAAAATTGACGCGGTGTCACTATTGTTTGTGGGCGGGGAGCCGTCTATAAGACTGTGGAAGGGAGAAGACGCGAATCATCTCTTGGATAAAGGGCGTTTTGCCTGAAACGCGTCAGAGTGTTTGTTTTGTTCCCCGATACCATATTTTTCAATAAATAATTTTTTAACCCACACCTTGCTGGTCCCCCCTCCTCTTGCTGTGCTCCGCTCCAATCCTAGGATTTTCTTCTGCCAGGACACCATAGCATGATGCATGCACCCCAGGAAGCAGATATTTTGTGAGTATTGTCTCTTCCCTATTATTTATGGGGAGTTGTTGACCAGAAACAGTGTTACAGTGAGAGATCTCTGTTCTGTGGAGTACTGCATGAGACTGTTTTATGCTTAAGCCTATATTTGTCTCCACCATATGGACAGTCATGATTTATTGAAGGGTCACTGTTTCTCAAAACACTGGGTCCAATATCTCCTTTAGCTTTATTTGGCTTCTTTCTACACCATGATATGTGTGCTTTGATATATGGATTACCAATATGTCTCAATCTTACTGAGCACTGTTACTTGGACCTGCGTCCTAACTACCTGCTTTTAAAGAAAGCCAGGTGGAGGGAGCTACTACAAGTATATGCACTCATTTTGGTGCTACATGACGGGTATTGAGAGGTGGATATGGTATAACAGAACAGGGTCACAAATATTCACTGTTCCATCTGCCAGAGTGCCAACCACATACTCAATTGAAATACTTTATTTTACAATAAATAAAACTATACAAACTGCAGGAAGCTATTCCACTTGCTTCTCACATCCCACAAACTGTTATTGGGTTGACAAGTATAAGGCACCTTAGGAATGGGGTATGGTGTCAGACTGAACAAGATCAAAAGTTGAACCCACATAATCTCTGTTATTCAGAACAACAGCTCTAGCAGTGTGAGCTAAAGCAGCTGATGGGTTGCAGTACACTGTCTGCTAACAGCATACCTGTACATGTAAACCATTCTAATTTTTCTCATTTACTGAGTACTTAAAACGCCACCCTCTTCTTGCCCTTCCTTAATCCATTGGAAGTATTTACATATCCTATTTCCCGCGATTCTTTTATCCAGTGGATGACAAATATGAGATTGTCTTCCATGTTTTTTTTCCTTCATGTCTATATCCTATATATGTTTTTTTTTTTGTAAAATAAATTAGTTGTTTAGTATTAGATAAGCTTCCTTGGGCTGCTCTAGCAAACATTTAGGTAGCCACACAACTTCCTCTTTTGATATCAGCTCCTGTATTACATGCCCTGGGAAACAGGATCTTTACTGACAGGTCACGGGAGAATGGATTTTTCGGCAGCTTCGGTAATTGCATCACCGTGAATTTAAAGGACTGCTGCATTTATTAAAACAAAAAAAACAACAAAAAGAAAAATGGACATGAGGAAATGCTGCTTTAATTATCATCACTATCGGTCTGTTTTTTATGTATCAATGGATCCTCTATTCACTTATTTCAAATAATTTAAGCTTCTTATCTAGGCGCTCACAATCAAAGAAAAAACTGTCAAGATAAAAACTGCCAGTATTTATTTCACCTGATGTATTTTATGCCACTAGAGCATATCACTTCTGAATTACTGTATGTGTGCTTAATTTTTCTGTTAGTCCATAAGGATGAGTATTTTCAAACCCCATATCTTTTGCCTAATTAATATTTTAATTAATGTGAACATACAGCAGAAGCTATCAATGAAGAAGTATGCTCTGTGTGTGATCTAATTGCACATGTAGCAGATGTGTGTATGTGTGTGTGTCAGCTATTTTCTTCCGCTTGAGTCTTCTTATGCTTAAATCAAGGGTGGTAAATTATTTTGAGTGGTGGGACACTTCACGAACTTTAGTAAGCAACACACTTAATGTAGGTTTTCCCCAGCTTCTCCTCCAACATGCTGCCCTCTTCGCCAGTTCTCCCTCACATGTTCCCCTCTTCACCAGCTTCACACTCCCCTTTTCACCTGCTTCTCCCTTACATGCTCCCCATCTCACCTACTTCTCCCCTGATGCTCCTCTCACCTTCATCTTCCCTGCACGCCCCGATTTCTGTCTTACTCCATTCACTCTCTTACCACTTTCACTCTTCACTTCTCTTTCTCTCTCTCACTCTCACCCACTCTCCTTTCTCTCACTCACTCTCTCCTCCTTTCTCTCACTCTTCCCCACTCTCCTTTCTCTCACTCACTCTCTCCTCCTTTCTCTCACTCTCCCCCACTTTCCTTTCTCTCTCACTTCTCTCACTCACTCACTCACTCACTCACTCACTCACTCTCTCCTCCTTTCTCTCACAATCCCACTTTTTCTCTTTTAATCCTCCCCATCCCCTCTCCCCCCCCCCTTCTCTTTCTCCTCCCCGGGTCCTCTTCTCCTCCCGGGGCCATATCTGTGGTGCGGGTCCTTATGCAAAGGCGATTAAGTGAGCCTACCCAGGTGGTGATTGCGGAAGTTTAGCCCGACTCCCTAACTTCCTTGTTAGGACCACCTTGTTAATCCACCTCTGCCACTACCAGGTATAGCCCCATATCACAAGTAGGGCCCTGGGAAGGGGTGTGGAAAGAGGGGGGTCCTATTTGTGGCGGGTGAGATAAAATCATTTGGTGGACTGGATGTGCCATGTGAGCCTTATCTTGCCAACCCCTGGCTTAAGTGGTTCTCAACAGCTAATTACAACACTATTGACAGAAACATTTTATGACGTACCATATAACAGCAGATCTTTCTTTCTCTATTTTATATAATGGTCCCAAACAAAATTTCAACACAGTGTTACATTTATATTTTTTGTTTTTAGCATTTGGGTAGATTTTAGATGTATAATGTATTTTGATGTATGATTACAATTGTGATATTTTCTCAGTTTGACAGACCACAATAGACTTTATTGAGGAAAAAAACAAAACAAAAAAAAAAACAGTGCTTCAAAGCCTGCTACTAATTTAAATAGGATTACCTAAAGTGGTAGTAATTAAGTAATAATCCCCGAAGAACAGGGCATTATTGGCCAGTAATGCCCTGTTCTGATGAGATTATTACCATTATAGGCTAAATGTAGACTTTTTTTTCATAAATAATAGACACTTTTGTATAGTTATATAGATTTTTAATTAAAATAAAATGGTAAATACATGAATCCACCTCTATATACTCTTACACTGCAGATATCTATAGCCACACACTGCCACCCCTCTGTGTACACACACACACACACACACACACACACACACACACACACACACACACACACACACACACACACAACACAGCATATCTACACACACACAAACTGCTGCTACACACACACACACACACACACACGCGCTCTACACACACAAAAACACAACACAGCACCTCTACACTCACAACACAGCAGCTCTACACACACATCACAGCAGCTCTACACACACAACACAGCAGCTCTACACACACAACACAGCAGCTCTACACACACAAACTCTGCTGCTACACACACATGCTAGACCCACAATTACTGCTGCTGACACTGACACACACACACACACACAAACACACACACTGGAGCTCTATACACACACACATCAGCTCTACACACACACACATCAGCTCTACACACAACACACACACACACTGCTGCTACACACACATACAACACAACACACACACTGCTGCTGGTATACCCATAAACACTGCTACTGACACACAATAAAAAATGCAGCCACTTACTAAACTTTGCAGTCTCTGCCCCCCAATTCAACTGAATCTGCTTAGAAAATTTCAGTCAGCTCAGGAGGGGGAGGAGTCAACCCGTGGCTGATACTTCCTGACCAATCCCCTGCCCTGTCTCAGAGCTGTTACTTCATTCTATACCAATCCCCTGCCCTGCCTCAGCTGTTGTGAAAGCTGATTGGCTGGAAATACAGATTGAAAATTACACTTTGCAAGCTGTTAAAATTCCGGGCATTACTGATTGGTTAAAATTCCGAGCATTATCCGATCAGAGAGCAGGGTTTTCACTAATGCCCTGAATTTGACTGCTTTAGCCTATAATCATTGTTATTGTCTGCTGGCACTTTACTAAAGTCATAGAAGATCCATGCTTAAACGTGGTTTTAGGGATTCCTCTTCCGAGTGTGTGCTTTCTTTGTTTGTTGAACTTATAGTATTTAAAATCCCTGTCTTCTATTGTTTCTTTTATAAAGTTCTGCGTACACTGTTGGCACTCTATACATATAACAAATATACATACATACATACATACATAATGTATAAAGATAGAAAGACAATAGGGTAATAGGAGGTAATCATAAATCTTAACCAGGGGAATACTATCCAGAGCTACATTCAAAGTGCTCCTTATAAAGTTCTACACTACATTACCCTTGGCCTGTCTATCTCATATGTGTACTTATGATGGATATTTTGATGACCACATACATGCAAGTTGTATCTCAATAAACCACTCAAAATCAAATGTTAATTCAATGTATTTCTGCAGTCATAATGTATATTATGATGTTTTACATGTGGTAAAAGATAGCTAGCATGCCTCGCTGGGCTTGCCAACCCTAAAATAAAAACAGACATTTATTCTAGATTCCCAATTCACTCTCTACCAATGTATATACACTGCTCTACCACAGTCATTCTGTCAATGTAACCCACGCACTCTCTACCAATGTGTATACATTTTGTTGGTTAAGGAACCCTATGTGAAAGTCTGAGGAACCCCCAACCATCTCTAATAGGGCATCTGAGATCAGACGCATTGTAAGGATCCCCAACCCTCTCTAATAGCGTTTCTGAGATCAGACGCATTGTAATGGACCCCAACCCGGACATCAGATGCATTGTACATTTTTCTGCATTTAGTACAATTTTAAAATGACTTGAACATTACACACTGCTTTACCACAGTCATTCTGTCAATGCAATCCACGCACGCTCGACCAATGTGTATATACTGCATACCACAGTCATTCTGTCAATGCACTTGCTATTGCAGCTTAACATGTTATTTATATTCTTCACTAAGAAATTACTCCCACTCATACCATCGGATTCAAGACATGAACACTGTGAACAGAAGAGAGCCCACACTATTATGACTCAGCTAGAACAAACCTTTGCAGAAGTGTGTGTTAATTGCCTTGTCATATTCATCCCTGTAGGGTTCCAAAATATATAACCTGCAACACAATGGATTTCTCTACTGATAGCCCAATTGGGATCTGACAGAAAATATTTTTTTCAATGGCAGTAATTACTTTATCACAAATTAACACGGACTAAAGACAATGAGAATCTATCATTCGAAACATTACGTCATAATCATCACGTTTTCAACATTAACTTCCCGTCATGGGTTTTTCCTTCATCTTTAAAAAGAGGACACTTGCAGTGTCATAATTCTACAGCAGTTTAAATAACCAAATAAAGAGGCGCTAACAGTAGAGGAACTGACTAATATAAGTGTTCATTCTTTGCATATGATTTTTTTCCCAGCTAAAGATTCTTAGATCATCTCCATAGATATGTTCCTATGTTCTGCTTTGCACTGATTGGAGGGGTAGGGGCATCTAGTTCCAGAAACTCTTTAGTCATAAAACTCAGAAAATTACAGGCACCTGGCAAATAGCATTACCTGGTTGTGATTGAGCAGCTCAGCCAACAGGGACCTTTTTCTTACGCCCCTCTCCCTTTCTTATCACTGCAGTTACCATCAATGTATTATAGTCAATACTATGGGAACTATAGGGTAGCTCAATAATAATTTGGCTTTCAACATCATATCTCACTTACACTTTTTTGTAAACCTTTAAAAACAGATTTTTTTTTTTGCAATGTTGAGCAAGCCTGTCATATTGAATTAGTTGAAAGAACTGGCCACTGATATGATATAAATACAATAGTGTAGTTCTGCTGTACTGGGGATCATGTATGAACATGCAAGAGTGATTTATATTCCATTCTTGTCAAAATAAAATATCACTGTAGGAGATGTGCGCAGAGGGTAAAACACCGGAAACCTTTTTAGGCTAAATAAATGTAGGCTTCATAAGCCAGCAGCTTTAAACAGAAACCCGCTTCATATCAGCAAACAAGTTAGACCAAAAAATAACAACCAGGCCTAACGCCACGTAGGGGACTGACTAACACTTCAGTAGTCCCTATCTGAGGGCTGGAAGGCTAGGCCTCTTACCAACCTTTGACACAAAGCAAAAGGAGATACCTGTAGGCAGGGTGCTCTTCATGTTAGTTCAGTGTCTGTGGTGTGATCCCTCTGGCAGGTGCAGAGACCAATGCTGCCTGGAACAGAGTCTCTCTTCCCCTGAGATCTCTCTAGCAGCACAGACTCTCTCTGTGCCAGAGATCCCCTGCAGTCAGTGCAGCAGACTTTTAAGCATGCTTGATGAACCAGGTGGAAACTGCTGCATTTATCTAGCTTCCTGCTGGACTCATCAGCTAAAGACAGGCTTTATTTTTTAAGCCTTTTAGACAGGGGAAAGGCCCTGTCACAATCACCCTCTGGACCTCAATCAAGATTGCAACCAGAGGGACAGTGCTAGACAAAGGAAGGGAATGATATTAAATTGTTTAAAGGTGGGCAATGAGAGACCAGAGGTGATCAAAGAGATGGAAGAATAAAGTTAAAAAGTAGTGAGGAATCTCTAGAGCTTCCTCACATTGAACTGATTGTTCCTATTTCAGTTTGCCTCCATCTTCCTGCAACAAGCTCACTCTTTCCTTGCCCAACATCTGTCTCTCTTCTCTCTTCTTCCAACGTCATATTTTAACCCCTTCTTTAACCTCTGCTATGTGTCAATAGCTTTGAAAGCAGCAGCAGCAGCAGCGAGAGAAGAATTACAGAAACATCTGGATTGAGATCAGTGAGTTACAGTACAACATTGCATTAGGAAGATCCAGTTAAATGCTCTTGCTCCATATTTATTTCTCAACAATTAGTTCTCAGGACCCCTGGATAAATAGCTGAATTTCAATCAAAGGCTAGATATGGTGTATTCAGTGTAGTCATGGCTGGGTGTGGCTACTATTCTACTCTGTACTGACATATCAGTCCTGGTAACAACAGGTTGTGTTTGGATCAATCATTTGTTTTCCCCACTCAAGGCAGTACTCTTGAGTGACAGGGGAGGAGGTGGGATCAGGTCTGAGGTTGCCCAATCCTGGGTTCAGACCTGGTACCCTCCCCCTGCTGTGCTTATGGGGGTTGCATCCTAAATTAAAGTTAGTTGGTCTCTACCATTGAGAGAGACAAGGTGTCACAACCGGGCTGCTGTGCACTAGCAGGCCCAGGGTTCCTTTCCTTTGGAGAAGTGGGTGACTACCGATACTCCTGGTCCTGGTAGAGGGCTGGGGAAGAGCTAGGACTGCTGCAGGGGCCCTTGACCGGTAGTGCAGGTCCAGAAACCATCTCAAGTCTGAGACCAGAATTGTGACTGCATTGGGCAGAGTTGCCAAGTGACTGCGCTATGAGCAGAGTTTATAAGAGAATAAACCTGTTCCTGTTTCCTATACCTCTTGCTTGGTGTGTAATATTTCTGGGGGGAGACAGGAAGGCTATTGCTCTTCTAAGTCACCCTGCGGCTGATGCAGTATAGGATATCTGGAAGGGATCTAGTTGCCAGGGGCCAGGATTACCTGAAGGAGACTAGGGTATCATGATCCGACGGGGTGGTGTGTAAGGTACTGTCGGGGTGGTGTCTTAGGGGGAGTGCCTGACGTACTAGGTGCCTATACTTCTCTGTTTGAAGACCCATACCAGTACCACTAGCCGTCGACACACAGTAAACCACAGAGTGCTTGTAATGGACTGTGACCGAGTGCAGCATATCAGAAGGAACTTTGCTAGCCTGGGGTACACCTACGCTTGGTAGACAGAAAAACAATGTGCTGTAAGGAGATACAGAGAACAGATTCTGGTCGGAATTGTGTGTGACACGTGGTCCTGTACAACAGTGAACTTAAAATGGTGGTTCTCCTGATCGGAAACACACCACGTGAAGTTCGACAGTCAAGATGGCGTCTCCTGCCAGGACTGGAGAGCGGGTGTGCAGTGTGCAGAAAAGTTGCATGCTCAATTGTTGCAAGGTTCTGCAAGGGTCTGGCGCGAAAGCCAGAACAGCACCCAAGTGATGTGACTGGCTCAGAGAGGAACCAGAGTCACGCCATTTCCCAGTACGCCCCCACTCAAATCTCCACAAGAGGGAGGGGGCACTGTGACAGCCAATGCCGAAAGACCATCTCAAATAAGGGAGGAGCTGGATGTGGCCGACCGCACCCTCAGTTCTTTGGAGCCTGCTGAGGGAGAGGAGCTACTTTACCTGTTCTCCTACCTCAAAGCACTTCGTCCAAAAGAGAGATGGCAAACTGCGAGTTTTCCCACTACCGTCTGCCAGGAGATCTCCTGGTAGTGAAGGTGGAGGGGACACGATATCTCAATTGCCTGTGTCCCAAGTGTGATTTCCCGGGGGAAAAGGCCTTGTCTGGGGAGCTACTTGTCCATGGTGCAGAGCCAATGCTTCTAAGGCCTACGGCTTTCTCCACCAAAGATGTGGCTGACCCCAATACCTGGGCGGCCGACGATGAAGCTACACAACCTACCTCAGCAATGGAAGTTCCAGAGGATGTTCCAGGGGGTCCGTGTACCACGAAGATCAAAGCGGTTCCTGAGATGGTTCCAGAGATGGTCTGTGAACCAGAACCGACAGAAGACGACCAACTGGGTAAGGTGACTGCCTGGGGTGAGAAGCCACAGTTGGTCATGGTACAGGAGCTAAAACACTGCCTGTTGATTGCCGTAGACGACAGTGCTATGCGCTGGTGCCTATCCCCCACAGAGGTGTCCCTACCCTCATCGAGCCAGAGCAGTGGTCGGGCATCTGTGATGCTTCGCCAGCTGGTGTGTACCCCTACAGATCCCGCCAAAGATGACAACGGTACCTGTGACATCGAGTAATAGTGCAGTCAGGTTTCCTTCCCTTCAGGGAAGTGAGTGACTACCTATACCCATGGTCCTGCTAGAGGGCTGGGGAAGAGCTAGGACTGCTCCGAGGACCCTTGACCTGTAGTGCAGGTCCAGGGACCATCTGAAGTCTGAGACCAGAATTGTGACTGCATTGGGCAGAGTTGCCAAGTGACTGCGCTGGGATTAGAAGAGAACAAACCCGTTCCTATTTCATATACCTCGTGCCTGGTGTGTAATCTTTCTGGGGGGAGAGGAAATCGTTCTAATGTGGAAGATTACCTCCATACACCTGGAGCCTACAGTAGATGGAGGCGCTGAGTACCATGGAATAAATGTCGGGTATGTACCCCAGAAGCCTGTTCTGCAGTCCCCCCAACCATCGTCAGACACCTCAGCCTCTTGTGAACCTACAGGTAGCATGCACCATACACCTGGTAACAGGGGAATCTCCCATAGGGTGGGGGAAACACTGTTACATCAGTAACATTGACTACATTTTAAGTTATTTGTATCGCGAGAAATATCTTCATATAAATCCTTGACAGGATTATAGAATTTATTACATTGTGTAATGAAAATGGCAGAAATTATTAAGTATTTTAATCAATCTGGCACACGAGAGGTTACAATTGTCTGAAAAATTAATGAATTGTTTTATTGCAGGATCCATGCCTAGTTTTATGTGCTGATCTAAAGATAAAGGATATCTGGTTTTGTAAGTGCGGGAATTGAAATATGGCTTCCCTGACACTAGAATAAACAAGCCCCTTTTAAATGTACCTTAAAAGGCATTCTTAAGGGGATCTGCAAATATCAGAGGGTAGGGCTAGGAAAGTGTTCCAAAAAAAGTTTGTGAAGTTATTAAATATGGAATCCTGGGCCTGACAGCAATACACAAGACTAACAAATAGATATTTGTAACTGCTGCGATTAATCAAATTATACGGAAAAAAAACCCAGGGGTTTCTATGTATAATCTCTGATCTGTTTCTCCTGCAAAAATAGACATTATCTGGTCATCGTTTATATTCAGGTGTGTATCTTAAGTACACAGATGCAACAGTGAAGATGGCATTGGTTTAAGTATTATAGAAGCAAAGTGATGAAGTCTTTTATGTATTGAAGCAAAGCTGAAACGTTCAAAGAAAAGTTTTTTTTTTCTTAATCATAAAAATGGCAGCCAGAGCTGATTTATGAAAGGGGGGGAGGCTTATGTTGTTCCCAATTAAGGGAATTTAGAATATAAAGCCCTACTTTTTAATTATGTTTGATTTCAAGCAAGGGAGTATCTGACGTCAACAAGATACGTGAAGTCTCATACTTTTCAATTCAAGACCTTTTGTGAGGAAGAAACCGTATACATGTTTAGTGGTAACGTATAGGAATTCTTTGTTTATATTTGCTGAAATTGTCTGCATTTTTTATAACTGTATGTTCTTGTGCTAGTCATTTTCTATAACTTAAGCAATGTATATTTTGTATATTAAAGCTGAACCTTAGTAAGTAATACTTTGGGATCTGATTGAAGTGTTGCACGCTTTGTATAGCGTAATTTACCTTTCCGGACACATTTTGCTATAGAAGATTGGTGTGTGTTAAGTGCATAGTTTTCTTAATAAACAGAGATCAGAGGCTCTGTACGTACATTTAATTATTCCTTTGGTGGTGGTGGAATAAAGATATATATTGTAACAGAGTAAGGGTAAATATTAACTCATTTGAAGTACCTTGCAAAGGAAAAAGATGGGGCAGTGAGTTAGCTGTGTGTTTTAGCCCTGGTTATATGTACTGTATAAGTCACGTACTCACAAGTGTGCTGTTCATGACAGATAGTATATTGGGACAGATTGAGGGGAGATATTAATCATTTGAGGGACCTTGCAAGGTGAAGATTGGATCAGCTAGATAGCTGTGTGTATTAACCCCTGTCCCATCTACAGGTCACATGCGCTATATGTGACACCTTGTAATAGACGTTGTTTTATAGCACACACCCTTAACTCTGAGATCACTATCTCTTTACGTTCTTACCACATGGCATATAAATAAGTTATAGTACAGCCAATGAACTCTGAATCAGATCATTTAGCATAGCAGGTCAGCTAGCAGCAGATTGTTAATTGTCTCTCTGCTTATTGCCCAGTACCCCAATAAGCGATGACTACTTGCAATGCCTCACGCATTGTTAGTGTTCCAAATGTAGTAGAGAGAAGGACAGCAGGTTCAGCAGTTGGTGGTATGTTTATTTAGTTCTTGATACACAGTGTGCAGACAACTCACTGCTGGCACATCCAGACAATTACTTCCAACAAGATAAATCAATATGAAGGCTTACGCAAACCCCAAATAAGGACAGTGGTCAGTTAGTGAAGAGACACTCCACAGGCTATTGCTAAAAATTGTCATGGCCTTTGCCATTGGATTGGGTGTTATCATGTGGATGTGGCTAGAACCATTAGGAAAATATAATATTGCAAGCAAAGCATTTTTTTTTTAAAGTTGTGCTTTGTGTTCACAAGAAATATTAAATGTACACTTTGAAAATCAGTAGATCCGCCTTAAGTATAAATGTATTCCACTACAGTAAGCTCTCACTGAAATAGTATGACGTGAACAAGAAGAACATTTAATTCAACACGAGCAAACAGACAAACAACTTTCCAAAGTAACATTGTAATTGGCTTCCTAAAACTAACATAACCATGCTAAATGGGGGAGTTGTTTGCCAATTAATTGTTTACTTTATTTCACCCTTTACCCTTAGTCCACACTGCTCTTATCAGAAAACCTGTAAATATAAGGGGAGCAAGAGACAGGGCCCTCACTGTGCTAACTCTTGTTGAACACACAGAGACATCACAGAAAATGGAATAGCCAGAGGAAATCACCCCCCTCCACCCCCAAGTCTTAGTTTACCACGTTTAAAAATTAACCTTAAAAACGATTTAGAAAAACTTATAGTTTCCAAATTTTGGTTAAAAAGGGTATCAATCACTCAGATGTAACCGCTTACACCTCACTGCTATTAGTACAGTACAATTTGGTCCTAGCCAAGATTATCCCTTTAAGTCTGTAAAATATGTACTGAACACTGGGGCTTATAATGAATTGAATATTTAAACTCCAGGAAGGAGATGTTAATTATTTTTGTTTCAGCTGCTATTGTACTGTACATCAATATTAATTAATTGAAGATGTGTTTGCTTGAATATAATTGTTATGTGCTGGTTTGATATGCAGTGCAGATTGTTTGCAGGAGCAGTGGAACATTAGCATTTTACCTACAGAGATCAAAAGAACATGACTATTTTTGATGTTGGTTTCATAGCAACAGTTGCAGTTCACCGACGGATCAATGCAATTGACAGCAAGTCACTTCCTCTGTCAAATTTCTTTATTTATTACTAGATATTAAGGCTCTGGAAGAACAGGCAGAAAAGTTTTATTTAAGCCCATCATCTGTAACTTGGAAAAAATGTGTCTGCGTAAGCATATGGGACTCTTGACTATATTCGCTGCCCCTAGTTTATATTGGGCATTTGCACTACTTTTAACACTGTTTTGATCACTAGCCCAGATTCACTAAAGAGTGCTAAGCTTCAGCATGCTTTAACGCCCTTTCAAATGAATGGTAGTTAAGGTGTGCTAAAGCTTAACAACCTTTAGTGAATCTGTGCCTTAGTTTTGCAGCAATTTCCAATTGCAATTATTTATGCAGTACATATGGGAGACACCAACTAAATGGAGTGATAAATGATGTAGGGTACATAATAATAAATAATACATCACTTTATTCAATGTTCTGCTCCTCTTTGTGCATATTGATCAATGCAAAATAAATTAATTTGTTTTCATTCATGTAGGAATCAGTTTTACTTAATTTAATAATCACCTTTTAAGAACGAGCTAATATGCACAGCCTTGCTAAGGTATGAGCAAACAGATTGTAATAGTCAATTACCTATTTATTTTCCCCTAGTGATTTCTACAATATTTCTACACTGAATGAGTTGGCTTATAATAAGATAACCACAGAATCGGGGTAGCAGAGATACAGGGCCACAGAGAACCAAAGGATTGGGAAGTTCAACAAACAACTACAGGAACAGAGAGAAAATGTGAGGAACATAGTCACAAGCAACAGAGAACAGAGAGAAAGGGTAACATAATAACAAAGGGACACGGAAAAAGGAAAACAAAGTAACAGACAGGAGATTGTGAACAGAAGGACAGGGAAACAAGTTAGAATGTTTGGGATTGGATTCTACTATGGTTGAATAGATCAGTGGTGCACAAAGTGGGGGCACTGGATATTTTTGGGGGGAGCGGGCGCTTGCAGAGGTCCCGCGCTCTTCCCTGAGGCATTTAAATTAAATGCCGGGGGATCATGTGAGGCCTCTGCAACTCACTTACCGGGGTTCTGGAGATTTGCTGTGATCGTCACCATGGCAAAGTGGCATCAAATGACACTGCGGTGTCATGCGGAGTGACATCACACACGTATTACTCCCCACTCTCTCACCCTCCCTACTTTCGCTCCTTCATCTCTCTCTCTTCATCTCTCTCTCTCCTTCACCTCTCTCTCTCCTCCATCTCTCTCTCTCCTTCATATCTATCTCTCCTTCATCTCCCTCTCTCCATCTCCCTCTCTCCATCTCCCTCTCTCCATCTCCCTCTCTCCATCTCCCTCTCTCCATCTCCCTCTCTCCATCTCCCTCTCTCCATCTCCCTCTCTCCTTCATCCTTCTCTCTCTCCCCCACTCCACCTTCTCTCTTTCTCTCCTGCAAAACTCATATTTCTGGGTCTGGATGGAGCTAACACAACCTTTAGGTAGGATCCTTAGCACTACCTAGGGCCTTAATAACTACAGATGCCCGCGGAATACATGCACAAGGCAAACAAGACTTAGAAAAAGCCAAATATTACTCTGACAATCTTCACCAAAATATATGAAAGCCAGCAAACTTCTGCAAGGTCATCAACAATATATTGCAGCCTTCTAGCCATAAATAACCATCTAATATCAAAAAGGATGATACTACTCTGACATATCCCACTGACATAGCAAACACATTCACTGAATACTTTGTGCGCTGTAGTACTTCCCTACTATCAAAGCGCAACCCGAACCACAAACATGAAGCTCAATTTGTCCCAGTATCTGAAGAGGAGATTATACAAGCGCTCCTCAAATTAAAACCAAGCAGCCAATGTGGACCTGATCTACAGTACTGCAATTGAAGACACAAACACACACACAAAGTCACAAACACACACAGAGACACAGACACTAGGAATTCAGTTAGTATAAATATAGAAGTGCAAATAGCTAAAACAGGGGGTGTATGCCGATAACACGTGTCCTAAGTCAAACTTCTTTGCGTTTTGTCACTGACATTGTGTTTTGATTTTTACTTAAAAACATCACCATCACAAATACAATTTCTGTGATAAAACAATAAAAAAAGACAAAGAAGTTTCACTTAAAACACACTTTTTCCCCCCAGCCTTCATTAATGATCTGAACAAAACAAAGAACAAAGTGCGCTAATTTAGTGATAATCCCCGAATAACAGGGCATTACTGGCCAATAATGCCCTGGCTGGAAGAGTTGAAGGCCCGAGGATAGGCTAAATGTAGGCTTATTTCCTAAATAATAGACACTTTTGTATAGTTAAATAGATTTTTGTATTCAACTAAAATGGTAAATACATGAAACCACCTCTATATACGTTTACACTGCAGATATCTATATCCACACACTGCCGCCCCTCTGTGTACACACACACACACACACACACTGCTGCTACACACACACACACACTGCTCACACACACTGCTCACACACACACACACTGCTCACACACACTGCTCACACACACACACACACACACACACACTGCTCACACACACACACACACACACACACTGCTCACACACACACACACACACACACACACACACACACACACACACACACACACACACACACACGCTGCTCACACACACACACACACACACACACACACACACACACACACGCTGCTACACACACACACACACACACACACACACACACACACACACACGCTGCTCACACACACACACACACACACACACACACACACACACACACACACACACACACACACACACACACACACACACACACACGCTGCTACACACACACACACACACACACACACACACACACACACACACACACACACACACACACACACACACACACACACACACACACACACACAAACTGCTGCTACACATACACACACACACACACACACACACACACCCACACACACACTGCTGCTACACACACACACAAACTGCTGCTACACACACACACAAACTGCTGACACACACACACACACACACACACACCCACACACACAGCACCTCCTCTACACTCACTACTCAGCACCTCTACACACAGCAGCTCTACACACACGCTACACCCATAAACACTGCTTCTGACACACACACACACTGGAGCTCTATACACACACACACACACACACACACACACACACACACACACACGTTCCCCAGTGACATACAAACACACAGACCACTTCAAAGTGACACACACACACACACTGACAGCTACCAAGTGACAAATACACACAGTGATACCCGCTTCCCAAGCGCGCTTGCTGTCTCCTCTGCCAGGACAGCAAAAAGCTCCTGGTAGAGTGAGCGGCAGCAAGCATGAGCACCAAAGTGTTTACTATGTCCCAGGCCTTATAAGCACACAGCACTCACCCCTCTGATCTAATCTGATACTTCAAGACTTGAAAACTGGATTTCCCAAAACAAACTGTTTTTAAATACTGACAAGACCTGTAACAATGGTATTTGAAACGAAGGGGTTTATTCACTAAAATTCAATAAATTCAGTGCATTGCCGAGGGCATTTGCATTGTCTTACCGCACTATGAAAAATGTGTGTCAAAACAGTATTCCCTAAGAAAAATCACCATTTTTTTAAAGTTCGGTAACATTTACCCCCCCCCCCCAACTGGTATCGTACTGAAACTGTTTGTTTAAACAGCAGCCTGCAAGAGCTGCACGGAAAGAGCTGCATATCCATGCACGGCTCTTACAGGCGGGGTTGCCACCTCTCCGGGTTTCACCCGGAGACTTCGGGTTTGGCATCCCCTTCTCCGGGCTACGGGTTTGTCCCTGAAATCTCCGGGTGGGTGGTCTTGCCGGCAGAGAGCAGTGGTGCGCTCACGTCAATGACAGGAGCCGGGCGGCAGAGGATTGGATGGCTGTGGTGGAGCGTGCTGCGTGCGCACACACACACGAGCGCTCCCAAGTACCGCCAATTCGGAAGTCAAGTCCTCCTCGACTTTCTTTGTCTCCACTACAGCCAGCTACAGGTCACTCACCGGTTCCTGTCCTGCCCTGCATTGCGATGCCACGCTGCTCAGTGCTCACTGAATCACACTGTCACTCCGTCCTCTCTGGCTTCTCCTCCTCCTGCTGCTCGGGCTGCTGCTTCAAGTGCCTGTTCCCCTGCTTCAAGTCTGTTTATTTATTACTAAGGTGCACTGGGATGTATATAAATATATATTTATATTGTGTGTGTGTATATATATATATATATATATATATATATATATATGTATGTGTGTGTGTGTGTGTGTGTGTGTATATATATATAGGCGGTACCACCCAGGCACCGCAGTACTTTGAGGTGGGGTTCCACCGGGGTGGTGTTACTGTGGGGGCAGTATATGGTCGGAGTTATATATATATATACACCCCACCTCAAAGTACTGCGGTGCCTGGGCACTTAACCAACTAGTGTCCACAGACCAGGCTCAGCCAAAGTGTGTGGATTAGCGCTACCCACTGTGTGTGTGTGTGGCCGTTGGTGCACTTGTAGATACCTCCCTGGGCACTCCTGTACCCAGGTTCCACTGAACAACAAAAAATATATATATATAATTTTTTTACAGTCATACATTTATAACTGTGCTGGTATTCCTTGAATAGATCTAAATCCAGATGATAGGAAATCAAGGTTGCAATATGGTTCAATTGACGGTCAACATGAAGTTGTAGGCTTTCTGCCAAAGTGGATACTAATCATTGTATTATCAGCTTTCCCTTCCTGACACCAGCACTGACTTTCACGATTCCTACCTTATTCTCTCTTTAATTATCATCTCTCCACATTTGTATGTGTCACACCTCTGCCCCCTCCTCCTCATCTCAAGCCTCCATGTTTCCCACAGCTGTTTCAGTGCTGCTTTGTTTCCATAGAGACTGAGCAACGTTCATTGCTGGAAGCTTGTGTCTCTTTTTGTTTCAATGGGAGAAAATTACAACATTTTACTGGGCCAATGCATGCAATAAAATCACTAGTGATGTGCCAAGCTCACTGCCCCCTCTGTCAATGGTAATCACCCTTACACAAGCAATGTGTATGTGTTTTTAAATTACATGCAACATCACTATTTTGGTTGCTGCAGCCAACTGAAAATATTTGTTTATCACCAGGATACATAAGTAACCTTTATATCAGTATAATTGTTGTCCTTTAACAGTTTGAGTTTTCAATGAATATGATCTATTCTGTGATTTGTTCTTTCTAAAATACATTTTCGTGTCCTCCAGAGCAGGGGGGCGCAAACTTTTGAAGCTGCGTCCCCGCCTGCTTGCTTCCCTGCTCGCGCCCCCCATACCTCTTTGATTGGTGTCAAATGACGCCGCGGGTCATGTGACGTCACGAGACCCCGCGGCATCATTTGACGCCGCATTGCCATGGCGACGACATGTGATGTCACATGACCCGTGGCGTCATTGCCATAGCGATGCATCACACTAGCCATCTGATGGTAAGTAGAGTTGCGGAGGTCTCACGCGATCCCCCGGCGTTTCATTTTAATGCCGTGGCGATGAGCATGGGGCCTCTGCAACCGCCGCCCTCCCCTGAAAAATCCAGCATGCCCACCAGTTTGCGCACCCATGCTCCAGAGGATGACACCACTAAGGCTGCATTTATAGTGATGGCGACGCGACAAAACAAATTCATTGTCGCCGTCGTCGGCCCTTATAGTGCACGCGACGGCAATGACGCGGCCAAGAGACAGCGCTACCAAAAATCTGGTAGTCACTGTTATTTCATTTTTTCAGCGACGGTCTCTCCTTGTGGCCAATCAGAGAGTCCCTTTGCCTTCCCCATTTCTGACATCACCGGCCTTGTAGCCAGCGACGTCGCCTAAACTTTAAATACAACTCTCGCAAATGCAACAGTATAAGCGCAGCCTAAGGCTTCACAAATATATTAGAAGCTGTTACTGCAACAGTGTGAAATGTGCTTTCTTCTCTAATAACTAACTAACCACCCCACCAAGTAACCAAACGTCTACATTTTTACCAGCAGTTGACATATTTACTAATTGGTGCTATCCCATAACACACCAAAAGACTTGAATAGTTGGTAAGGGGTCTTATGGCACAGCAAAATTGCCATTTCTTCACAAATTCAAATTTTTACAAATTTGTCTTAGTTCAGAAAAAGTCGCATCTGTGTGTGTATATATATGTATATGTGTGTGTAAATATATATATATATATATATATATATATATATATATATATATATATATATATAAATTCTTCACATGTGTATATATATATATATTTTTTTTTTTAATTTATATTTTTATTAAAATTTGACTACGTAAATTTTTTTAATTTTCCTTTAAAAAAAAAAAAATTATCTAAAAAACAATTACAGCAAAAAAAAACAGCAAAATAGAGAGGTGGAAAACCATAATTTATAAGTTGTTTTTTTTTTTAAATTTATTTATTTTTATTATTATAATAACAAAAAGGTTCAGACAAACTTTGGCGGGTTTGCGAAAAAATTGAATATTCAGTCTGAAAGTTTGTTGGGCAGAACTTTGACACATTCGCCCATCACTAATGGTGGGTTCATAGAATAGCCTTCCAGTGAAGGTGGTGGTAGCTAGTACAGTAAAGGAATTAAAAGCTGCTTGGGATAGATGTAACGCTATGATTAATATTACAGAAAGACAAGGACTTTATATGGTAAGAGGTTTCATAATAGACAGTACAATGGGCAAACTAGGTGGTCAAAGCAGTTCTCATCTGCTGTGGTTTTCTATGCTTCATTGGACAGCTCAGTGCAGAAGGTGTGGCTCTGAGTAAAGACACTGGGGCTTATTCTGTAAGCTCCTATAGCACTGAACCGTGCGATCTGTATGGAAAGCCCCATTGACAGCTCGGTGCTATCGGAGCTTACAGAATAAGCCCCACTGACTCTGAAAGCCATGACACTGAGTTTGAAGCAGGGGAACCTGGTTCAATTTCCAGTGTCAGCTCCTTGTGACCTTGGGCAAGTCACTTTATATCCTTGTGCCTCAGGCACCAAAAACATAGATTGTAAACTCAATTGTGTCTGCAATAATCCTATGTGCTGTGTACGGCACACTATACTGTAATTGTGAAGCGCTTTGAGTCCTGTTGGGAGAAAAGCGCTATATTAAATAAAGTCATTATTATTCTTCATTCTGTTATAGAGTAGAAAAATATATTTGGCAGCATAAAAACATAGGATCGGTATAATTAGCATAGCTTGTGAAAATGTGGCAATATATAGAGAGTATCAGGTGTTTTACAATTGCAGAAAATTAGGCTAAACTAGTGAATAGATTTTGTTTAATGCGCAACAATAAATAATGACTAATCACGCTTTTCATCATTTCCCATTTTTTTCTTTTTTAATACCACTTCTACGCGGAAGAGGTTTTCACACATTTGAAGATTTTCTTCTTTTTTTTTTTTTTTTTTTTAGGTTTACAGCAGTTCTTACAAAAGCATCAATTATAAGATGAGTAGATTCTCCTTTTAATCAAAATAAGGTCACTCTGCTTTAACATCTATTTCAATTGTTTGTTTTTTGTTGGCGCATTATTTGATAAGCTTGGTCTGCCAGAAAATCCAAGGACTTCACAAATTGCAGGGGATACAAATAATTTTGATCATTTCAACAGTTTGGATTTCACTGTGCTAGTAATTGCCCTTTGAAATCTAAGCAGGAAGAGTGCAACTTCCTGTTTTTAATAGCAAGATAAACAGAAGCGATGAACACCAGACTTACTGTATAACAGGGACAATGATGTCAAATAATTAACAATGTTGGTAGAGTAAGTGTTACCATGTGAAGACTCTCTGAGGTGTCTTCAAAGTCAGGTTTTGAAATACTATAAGAATGGTCAATGTAAAAGCCAGTCCTACCTGGGGGTTGGAGGAGAGAAAATCCAGGAGACACTGGTTTTATTGAGGAAAGGCAACTCAGCAAATGTTTAGGGATCTATCCAAAAAGAGAAAGTGGAGTCTGCTAGAGAAACGTGGAGGAGTTGTGAGTGCTTGAGAGCCCTACAAAAGGGAAAGCCAGCAGCAAAAGGTCACGTGGCAGGAGTGTATGGTGCAAAAAGTGTTCCAAGGGTACAAAAGTAGTGAAGAGTTGGAAGGAAGCCCACTCAGGATTGCAATACAGCCGGGTAGGCTGGACAATCTTGATGGGATGTAAGAGCAGGGTTCCCAACAGTTGGTGAGGCAGGGCAGATATTGGGGCCAGTATAGGAGACCAGCGCCATAACTAGGCATTCTTGCGCACAGGGCAAAATAATAATATTGCGCCCACCCACCCCCCCATTTTTTAATGTATATTTTTGTTACGTACAACTCTGATTTGGAAATTCACTTGTTAGGCAATCAATTCCCCGCTTACAAATAACTTTTATGAATAAGCAGTCCTTGCAATTGTTTCCTGGACATATATCTCACAATGATATTGCTTCTCAATAAGCGTTATACCTACAAAAACCCAACAATAAACACGCACGGCACGACAAACAAATACTTTTAAGAGAAGAGAAACTTACTTAATATAATATATAAAAATAAACACATGATAGAAAATTTATGACAACTACTTGTGAGACCACGTGATTGTATTGACGAATTAAAACAACTTTCAACAATTTCATGCCGGGATATAATGATGACTTAGAAACACTTACAACTCAATTCATATGATACGACCGTCTAGGACCTAATATAATGACGTCATAGTAACATTTAGTCTCTAACAAACAACACGGGCGTGAAAAATATCACAGCATACTGTCACGAATTCCCCAAATGCATTGATACATTGACAGTGCACGTAATATTATCAAACATCAGCAGGTGTTGTGCTCGTCATCATAGGGTGAGTGTGTGTGCCCATAGCGCATGCGCATTTGTCTGAAAAGTGATGGTTAAAGTAGGTAAGCACATGCCGCGCTATCTATAGTTGTTTTACTTATTTATTTAAACTATGTTTGCTTACTGTTTTTTTTTTGCGCCCTTGTTACGCTGCTGTATGAGACACTAATTGGGGTTCTTTATATAGACAGTAATAAGGCAGAAAGGTGAAGCTGATGGATGGATCATTCACAGTCACAAAACAACACGACAGGTATTATTATTATTATTATTAACATACTGTACCAAC
Organism: Ascaphus truei; assembly: GCF_040206685.1. Classification (NCBI taxonomy): domain Eukaryota; kingdom Metazoa; phylum Chordata; class Amphibia; order Anura; family Ascaphidae; genus Ascaphus; species Ascaphus truei. The sequence goes on from NC_134484.1 coordinate 138,545,351, forward strand.
AACCTTTCTTTTGACAGTAATTTAATTAACAGCTCAGCAAGTGGCATATTGTAATTGTTATGTCACGAGGTGAGCTGTTAATTAAATTACTTTATTATATAATGTTTTATGGTCTCCACATTTTGAGACCAAATACTGGGGCTTGTGCATATACAATACATATAAATATATTACTGAGTCCATGTAAGGACATTAAAGAGTTAACTCCCTTTGCAAGGATCAGGAGACTGCACACTGGTGTCAGGTTTCCTGCCTGAGGTGTGATATGAACTGATTAAACAGGGTTTAAAATGGAGGAACTGAGCACCTGCCAGATTCCCTGTTGGAGTCTGCTAGACTTCTGGTTCCTGGCCTGCAAGAGAGGAGGGTCACAGAGGATTGCCTGTGACCCAGCTGGGATTCACACCCAGCAACAACAGAGCTCTAGATTTAGATTTAAAAACTCAATGAAAACCCACCTTTTCATGGAAGCCTATCTGGCAAGCCCCAAACATCCACCATGCCCCCTCCAACTGGGACCAGCTGTGCGTCTGGACCAAGCTCCACGCTAACACCCTCTAACATCCTCACACCCAAACCTCAATGGGATCAGCTGTGTAGCTGAACCACATTCCAACCTGAGGCACCCTCCACCCCACTTTACCTTTTGTTCCAACATTAGCTCATATTCCATCAGGATTGTAAAGTGTCAAGACCCTCATTACCTACTGTATCTGTGTGCACTTGTTTGTCCATTATTAACATGTCATTCTGTTTATGTAATATACATATCTATGTACCTGTGCTGCGGAATATGTTGGCTCTTTACAAATAAATGACAATAATAATAATAATAAAACATGCTCTGTCTTTGCTAAAACTGTAGTTTCCTTTAATTAATTATTTTTTATATATTGAGCATTCAGCAACCAACCTATACAACATTCAATATTCACCTTATTAAGTAAATGGAGAAAAGGGATAACCAGCTGCACAGCTGCACCCTATCTTTCAGAATTGGATCACTCATATTTGGAATAATTGTCAAGTGAGCCCTGGAGCCTTAAGTGTAGGTGCAGGGAGACTTTCTCCACCCCCTCACCCCACACGCACCACCTCTCCTCGTTGTTCTTGTTAGGGTTTATTTCTGGGAAGGGGAGACATGTTTTCACCTAGGTTAGAGTCTGAGAGTGTGGGCGATCTCTTCTCCAGTTTCAGCAGGGATCTCATTAGCCTAACATCGCAGATCCACTAAACTCTGTTAATGTTAGCACAGGGAAATAACATTATGATAAATAGATCACACCATAACTTGCCGTTAATCAGTCAGAACATTAATAATCCTAACGTTATTTCTGTGCCTTTAATGACAAAGGCATTTATAATGGGGTATCCTAATATAGTCTTGTGGTATGGTACGTATAACTACTGTATTTTCGTGGAAAGTGCTAGGTGTCAGAAACACATAGAGAGATGCATCTGATACAGTTTATAACATTAGCTAACTGTCACTTTATGTGTGGCCAGGTCTCCCCTTTTGGGCTTCCCCTTGGCCCCTTTGTCTCTCCCCCTTACCGCTGCGGGTTGTGCGGCTGCGGTTAGACCGCTGTAGACAGGGAGGTTGAGACAGGGGCGACTGGGTCGCTGGAGATCTACGGCGGCTCCCATAGGCGGGCACCACCATGTTTAGTATGCGCATGCGCAGATAGGTCCCCAGTGCGGCGACCATCTTGGCACACCTTGCGCATGCGCAGAAAGTTACACAGACGCGGCCATTACAATGAGTACTCTGCAGGAAAACTACAATCCCCAGCAGCCCCTGGGGCTGCTAGACACATAGGCTGCAGCAGCCAATTGCACGGCCGGATCCCCCTGCAACTTAGTGGATAAATTTGGCGTGCTGAAGAGACCACGCAGTTGGAGCTGGGACATCAGAGGGTAAGGGTGTAGGTGCAGGGTGTCAGTAGGCCCCTGCACTAGGCCAGAGACCCCCTTTTATGCAACAGCTAGGCCCAACTCCCATATACATGTGGCTGCCATAGAGACAGGTCCCAGCATTCGTGGCCTGTGGTCTGGGACCAGACCACCATCACAAGGCCAGAGATTTATCACGGTGGGAAACTCCAACCGGATACCACCCTACGTGGAGGCAGACGCCTTTGCTGACGGCGATGGCGTGGGACAGACGGTTTTCTTCTGTCAGTGATACCAGATGCTTGTAGTTTTCCTGCAGAGTACTCATTGTAATGGCCGCCTCTGTGTAACTTTCTGCGCATGCGCAAGATGGCCGCCGCACTGGGGACCTATCTGCGCCAGCGCATACCGTTTGCATTTGAAGACACGTTTTGCTACAATAGAGTTTTGTGTGTTAATTACATATTATTCTTAGTAAACAGGGGACCGAAAACCCTGCAAGTAAAGCTTGACACTAAATAATCAAAGAAGTCCTCAGCACTCAAAACCAAAAAGGTACCGTGTACAAGTGACTGCAATAAGGAAATAATGTCCAAAAAGTATTAAATGAAAACATCAAATTTCATAGAACAAGCAATATAAATAAAATATGAGAAAAACTCTTAATACCTCCCGCGGTCAGTAAGAGACGCCTATGACTGCACAAACATAGACGGCTCTTACTGACTGGGCAGGCATCACAGGTTTGTTTCAGCAGCATTCTTTCTTTTAAGGACTTTAAGGGAAGTACAATGGTCCATTAGGCGTCGGTGAGAACAAGCCAATTGAAGGGGTTTCTCCGGAGCGTTACCCCCTTGTTTTCCTTTGCCTTTGTGTAGTATATTGCTTAGCTACCTCCTTTTGTTGCCTTACCCTTTTTTTATCTGTCTTATACATTTTTTTTTCAGATTCTGTTTATCTGTTTCCCCTTTTTCCTTTATTTTTCCTTTTTTTTTTGTATGATCCCCTGTTATATTTCATATTGCTTGTTCTATTAAATTTGATGTTTTAATTTGATACTTTTTGGACATTATTTCCTTTACCTTTGTGCTGTCCCTGGTACACTGTACCCTTCTAGTTTGGAGTGCTGAGGTCTTCTTTGATTAGTGTATTCTTTAGGCACTAGGGATTCCTTGTCCTCGGTCACCTTGCACTTTACATGTGTTTCTTCAGATTTTTTTCTTCTGCATGGTGCTGTGTGATTTTAAGATATATATTGGGATGGATTGATGGGAGATATTACTCATTTTAGGGACCCCACGGGGGGATTAGAGAGGCAGCTGGATAGCTGTGTGTATTAACCTTTGTCACATACACAGGTCACGTGCTCACAGGTGTGCTGTTCATGACACCACCCTTCCCACATATCCTTATATAGGTTTTTTATTTTGTAGCAGTGGCTTTTCTTATGTGATGTGAGAGACTCTGGTGATTCACCCAAGGCGCAGGTCTTATTTAGTTTAACCAATTCGGTGACATAAAGCACTATTTTTGCCAGGCTTATCCTAACGTGATCTACCACTGAAACTGAAACTGATCCCAAAAAAATCTTACTCCCCCTCTTTCTATCTTACTCCCCCTCTTTCTATCTTGCTCTCTTACTCCCCCTCAAGCTTTTATTTAGGCATAGGCCTATTAGACATTGACAAAGGGCAAACATTTTCATGGGGGCCAGTGTTGGGGATACAGAGGCCCAGCTCAATTCCCGACAACAATTAAACTGATTGCCAGGGCTCCTGTAACAGTTTATTATCTCCTTCTGCAGTGTCGTGGGGTCAAATCATGCAGCAACGTCACGTGGTGATACGTGGCCATAACGTGACATCATGTCCGATTGCCATAGAATCACGTGGCCATGTAACATCAGGATGCTGCAAGAGGAGGAGGCTGGGGCGGCAAAAAGGTAAGTGCATATGGTGCCTCTGGGCAGCAACATTTTAAAACCGGCCATGCCCACCCCCTCCCTATCTCTTACTCCCCTGCCCACCCCCTCCCTATCTCTTACTCCCCTCCCTATCTCTTACTCCCCTCCCTATCTCTTACTCCCCTGCCCACCCCCTCCCTATCTCTTACTCCCCTCCCTATCTCTTACTCCCCTGTGCGCACTCTCTCACTACCTCTCTCTCTCCCCCGCTCTTCCTCTCTCTCTCTCCCCCACTCTTCCTCTCTCTCTCTCTCCCCCACTCTTCCTCTCTCTCTCTCTCCCCCACTCTTCCTCTCTCTTACTCCGCACGCTCTCCCTCTCGCACTCCCCCTCCCTCTCTCTTACTCCCACCTCCCTCTCCCTTCTCTCCCCCCCCCCACTCCCACCACCTGGGGCCCTACCCCTCAAAGTCTATCCATGTCTTGCCAGGCAGCAGAGGGGGGCCCACTCAGGCAGCCTCTAGAGGAAGTTGGGCCCGACTTCTGGTGGGACCTAAATTCCGGCACCCCTCCACGGCTGGCCCAGGGACAGAAAATCCACAGTCTACATTAAGTGAGTCACCAGTCCACCGTGATCGACATCCTGAGCACCCCAGCTGTATGGTTTCATCACTGTTTTGCATGCCTGAAAAAAATTATCTCTCTCTAAAGTCTCATTCCTTTTTGGCACACAATACTCCTCACATATACTCAGTACCTCACTTAACGTCATACTTGTACTTTCTTGAAACTTAAAGTTATTGTCAATATCCCCGGCGTACCTCCTCACAACATTTAAACCTATTGGTTATTTACCTTCAGCTTTCTTTTCAGCTCTTATTGTAACCAAATATAGTTAAAATCTCCACCTGAACTTTTTCCAGTTCTCTGCAACATTGCCAGATAGATACAGAACGGACAGGGGTTGCAATACAACAATTAGCCTACAGACACCTGCACACACACCCTTAACCTGTGATGTCCCTTCTGCTAAGGATCACCCCACTGCTTAACCTATTTACCTGTGCCCCTCAAATCATCTTCCTGTCTAAATGTATTCCAGACTTTTTCATGTTAGCCATTGCAATCATGTTAGAAATAGTCACTTTTGAAGTACTCGGCATAACTTACTGGCTAGGATATCATTGAAAATGAGCGGTAACTCGATATGTAATTAATTGCACCACAAAAGGGTAATAACGTGTAGCATTCTTCCTCTCATTCATGTGCTTGGGAGTTAAAACTTTCTAAAGTTTAGCAACAGTTTGTGGATCAGCGCCTCTATTGATATATATAACATTTTAGCATTAGAATATATCGACAGGTAAAAAAAGGGGCTGTTTGGTCAAAGCAAATCTATCCTAATGTGCTTACATGTGCTGTACCACGTTGTGTATGAATGTATGTGATGATGAACTTTCTGTATTTCTTTTTCAGGTCCAGTGTGGCTGCGGCGAGACAGCCTGTGTCCGTGGCTGCAGAGCCCGTGGTTCAAGAGGAAGAGCCCGCTGTGACCCTCTTCCTCACAGAGGTCACGGAGGAGGGCACAAACGAGACTCAAGCTGACCCAGCTGCACCCGTGGCTACCACACCAGCAGCACCCATGGCTTCCCCACATTACGGATATCGATACGTTAAAGGAAGCTAACGTAGCGTTAAAAAAATGAATGGCATTCTGTGGATCTACCACAGCGGTGCACAAATTGGTTGGTGTGCCCGAGATTCTCTGCGCACTTCCCGAAGGCATTTAAATTAAATGCCGGGGGAACGGCGAAGGCCTCTGTAACTTCACTTACCTTGGCTCAGACGGCTTCTGGAGTGGCAACGCGGCGTCAAATGACGCCGCCGGGTCACGTGACGGTGCGTTGCCCAATGTGACATCGTGACGTCAGAACGCCGGAGCCAAGGTAAAGAGGGCAAGCACGACGAGGGGGGAGAGCCGGTAGGGGGGTCAGGGGAAAAACATTGCGCACCTCTGATCTACCCCATAGAAATGTTAGGAAAATAGAAGATCAATGCACGTTGAATAATATTCCACATCTTGTTTTTATTATTTACAATTCTACTAGGAAATCATAAAACAAGCATTTAGTACATGCGGGCATTTTCCCTTCTATGAGAAGAGACACTGGCCACCCTAAATAAATCAAGACGTTTCCAGACTGCAAAATGCCGATAAAGACAATCAGCAGGAAGCCCTGGACACTGTAACATTTACCAACGTGGTTAAGATGAAACCACTGATGTCAGCAATCATTTTAATAGGGCACCCTTTTACCCCTTTGCAATCATTTGCAGGTCCCTTCGCAGTTAAGTGGTTAAAAAAAGGCAGCAAGGCTAATGCTAGGCGTTTTCTGCCAAGTAACATCCCTACTTTCAAGAGTTAGTAATGTCCTCGGTATGACACGACAGTTTGCAGACAGAGCAGTACCTATGATGTGGTTCATCATTTCAGCCTCACTGCAACAAAACAGTGGGCTCACATGCAGGCCCCTTCTGTAAAGGAAGGCTGCATAAGTGTTGTGTCCTGTGACAGTTCAGGGGCAATCGATAATGAAGTATCAGTGAAAGGGACCGTGAGTAAAAAAACCTATTCAGAGACATTTTTCCAGATGTGGAACAGTGGCAGGCTGGCTTACTTGTGGAGTTTGGGTATGAGGCTGTAAGTGACAAAGTGTTGGAGAGTGGTTTAATAAAGGTTGGTGGAAGGCAACAGTCCTGAAGCTTAGATTATAAAGGTCACTGTCAGGACAAGGGTTCCTCAAATAAGATAAATAAGCATTCATTTGGTATGTCTGCCTACTCTACAAGCCTACAGCTTGTATTTCTGAAATATTTTACTTGTCTGAAATGTAACTGATACTATAGATCTGCTGTTTAAGACCAATTAGAGGGGCAAGAGTGAGCTCTTCATGATCAGCCATGGGTTATGCAATTCATAGGTGTCAAGAGGGATGTGCTTGCACCACAGTTCAGGTTGTCTCAAGAATGATAATTGAATAGAGTTTGAAGGTATTATCTATAATGCTGTATCTCAGACTTACCTCGGTAGCTACTATACAAATGTATGACCTATCGATGGTGCTACTCCAACTTGGTTATTGATCATCACACACGCACACACACACACACACACACACACACCTGATTTCCTCAGAATTGTGGTGTTTTTCTATACCTTAAATCTTAGATATCTGCTATACTATATTCAAAGATCTCTATCAAAAATATTATTCCCTTTTCTGACATTGTAATTTAAATGCATTCAGCAACACATCATTTTCAGGCATAAGACACTGCTTACAACCTAATGCTGATGGTTAGAGACAGTGATGTTACTGCTGACTTACTCCTCCATGTATTTTGCAATTGTCATTGGCAATGAGTAGGCCAAGGTTCAAACTACAGATAAGAAATACAGATGCAGCGGCCGTCATTCGAACACTTCACGCATTGTATACCTCGGAATACCCATGTCATGGCACGTGATTTCTTCCAACCGTACCGCTTTTAGACGCGAGTGCAGGCGAGTGCAGAAAATTGCATTTTAGTGTTGTGGTTTTTAAACACCTGAAATTGACACAGTAGCACAGTACTGTACACATTACAATTCATTAATTTCATTGCACACAAAGAAACAGAATCCATGAAATTCAAATAAAGCAACCGCGATAAACACATGTGCCTGGGGCGATTGGCCCCGTTAATGATTGTGATTGATGTAATTGTTGGATACATTCCCAATCTACAGTTCCTGTTTACTCTTTAATGTCATAGGCAAATACATCTCACTCTGTATCCCGGATGTATCGAGTGCCCCTGATGTCAGGAGACGCTTCTCTATTTGCCACAAAGGCTTCCTCAGGAGTCAATTGAATACTCCAATAGAGTTTGCCACAGATTTGGATGTGCCTTTTAAAATTAAGGAAGATGTGAGTAGTACCAACTACTGCTAATACAACTCCCTTTCCATTCAAGAACGTATTACGCTATTTTATGTTTTTACCTTTCCCTTTTGGTGTGATATCGCGCTTCCCTATGTTGGAGACAGTTACATTTCCAATACAGCCTGTGCACCATTCTCTAAGACAATACGTCTAAATGAGAATCCCCATTTGGATTTATTCTGTTGCTCCCTTACAGCAGGGGCGCGCAATCTTTCTCCCCTGTGCCCCCCTGCCGGCTCTCCCCCCCTGCTCGCGCCCCCTCCTTACAACGGCTCCGGAAATTTGACGTCACAACATCATGTGACGTCACGTTGCCAATGGCAATGTGGCATCATGTAACCCCGCAGCATCAGAAGCCGTCTGAGCCAAGGTAAGGGACCTTAAAGAGGCCTTCGCCACCCCCCCCCAGCATTTATTTGAAATGCCTTCGGGAAGAGCGCGGGGCCTCTGTAAGCACTGCGCCCCCCCAGAAAATCTCGCGCACCCCCAGTTTGTGCACCCCTGCCTTAAAGAAAAGGTAACAAGCTTTCAAACTCCTTCTCTTGCAAAGTGTAGCTTGAGACAAGTTTGGAAAAACTTGAATATTTTGAAATTCAGACAAGACTTTGGGTTCCTCTTTGCTTCTTTGCTTTTAAAATAATGATGATGAACTACTACATCTCTTGGTAGATCTATGTTCAGACGGCGTGGTCTAAGAGTGAGGTGGTCCCTATCCTTAGGCAGCTGCTCAGACAAGCTTCTGGAAGCAATATACAAATATATTCGGGGACAGTACAGGGAGCTTTCAAAAGAACTGTTCATCCCACGGGCAGTACAAAGGACTCGGGGCCATCCCTTAAGGTTGGAGGAAAGGAGATTTCACCAGCAACAAAGAAAATGGTTCTTTACAGTAAGGGCAGATAAAATGTGGAATTCATTACCCATGGAGACTGATGGCAGATACAATAGATTTATTCAAAAAAAGGTTGGACATCTGTTTAGATGGGAAAGGTATACAGGGATATACCAAATAAGTATACATGGGAAGGATGTTGATCCAGGGATTAATCCGATTGCAATTCTTGGAGTCAGGAAGGAATTTATTTTTTCCCCTTATGAGATATCATTGGATGATATGTCACTGGGGTTTTTTGTTTGCCTTCCTCTGGATCATTGAGTAAGTATAGATATAGGATAAAGTATCTGTTGTCTAAATTTCGCAAACGTTGAACTTGATGGACGTACATGTTTTTTCAACCTCATCTACTATGTAACTATGTAACTATGTAACAATGATTACAAGTATTTGGTTAAGTACTCCCCCAGGTCAGAAAAGGTGTAACTGTATCTGGGATCACTGGGATCCTGAGATTGTTGCATTGACATCTATTTTCATTATCTTATTCCTAATCTTTTATAAGATTGCCAGGTTACATTCTAATGCAGAGACTTTCTGCAAATCATTGTGAGTGCCAACCACTTCTTCCATCTTGTTTTTCAACACCAGTAGACATTTTATGGCCCATTAACCTAAATGGGCCAGAAGGTGATTGTGGAATAGCATCACATAGAACATTTGTGCCCATGTCCCTGTATTATTTGCCAAATAATGCACATGTAACATGCAATGTAAGGTCTCTTTTACAGAACGGAAGTTGCACAGATTGGCAAACTCTTCTTTAACATATACAAAGCTAGATATTGTGAATATAAAGTGTGTTATTTGTTAGAAGTCCTACAATTCAGATTACATGCATAATAATGTCTGCATATAAAATAATGTATATCTGTAATGTTTGTGAAGCCATGTCTATTGCATATGCAAAATGCAGATAGTTCTTAAAATACAGAGGATTGCCTATCTCAGTTTATTGCAAAGTAATATGTATAAATATAGCATATACTGCACAGCAATGTATATCTATTATGCAGGTATTCTTTGGTCATGAGCCTGTCATATGCAGGTCATCTGATTCGAATCTAGTTTTGGTCTATTGTGAATTCGTAAATCGTAACACACACACACACACACACACACACACACACACACACACACACACACACACACACACACACACACACACACACACACACACACACACACACACACACACACACACACACACACACACACACACACACACATATATAAAATCAAAAAATAAATAGATGATACCGTTCTGTGGCTAACGAAATGCTTTTATTTGTGCGAGCTTTCGAGATACACTGATCTCTTCTTCCGGCGATGTTACAATGAATGAAGCAAGCAAAAGCTATACTATAAACAGTGTCTATTGGAATGTTATCTGTGCTGGTCCTTCCCCCGGTGTGGATGTGTTTTATGGCTGGAGGTGTCAAAAGGTTCCTGAAAGCAAGTGATGAAAGAGTGTGTATGTGTATCAGTGTGAATTAACATGAATGGAGAGCCCACAGTATATACAGTGCTTTACAAAAGGTGTGTGTGGAGTGGGAACGGATATAAATGGTGTGGGTGGGTGTGGAAATGTGAGAGTTAGTAGCATAACTAAAAGTGTGTGTGGATACTATGTGGTCCCTATTGGTGTATAGGGATGGAAAAACAAGGAGTATAAGTATGTGTGAGAGACAGCTGTGTGTGCATACATATAGCACAGTATGTACAGACATGGCCTATACCGCTCATGGGAAGAGAGTTCACTTGTGTCAGTAATGACTCATAAAATTTCGATCTCTGTTTAGGCCACTGCTAAGTGTCCCGAACAGTTGCATAAATTTGTATTTATATATATATATATATATATATATATATATATATATATATATATATATATCAAAGACAAACAAACAATAAAGCAGCGCCTAGAATAGGTATTAGATCATAAAACAATATAAAATAAATATGCATATACAATATTAGTACCAAAGATAAACCAACATAATATAAATGTGTTGGTGCCTGATAAAATAGATTGAATAATAGTGTTAAATGTAAAACCAAATAGTAATTTAAACTGTGATGAAAAAAAGGAAAGAAGATAAAAACCAGTCCTTTAAAAAATGTCCAACAATGATGATGGTGATGCTGGAAAAGGGGTCTCCGGCTGCTCTCAAGGGGATTAACCACATCCGTTTGGAATCTGCAGAAAAGAGAGAGGAGAGAGCGCACGCCCCATAGTATTAAACCGTATATTTAATGAAGGGAAAGGGAGGGAGGGGGAAGAAATAAACTCACAAGGGTACAAGAATTAAAAGCATTTTGTGACAATATCACCACCATCCGGTATCTGTACTTGAATCAAAAGTCCATCAGTCTCTCAGAGATGAAAGGGCAGTGATCCGTCAGGATGTCCAGGGTGCATAGATAATGTTCAGCAAAAGTTCCAGAAATCCCAGAGAATGTCTCCTTGCTGGATGGCCTCTGTGCTGTTTCGCGCTCGAACCGGCCTGTTCCTGCGCATGCGTGATGACGTAGTGTCCGTGCGTATTGCGTAATGACGCTCCCAAGGGATCACTGCCCCTTCATCTCTGAGAGACTGATGGACTTTTGATTCAAGTACAGATACCGGATGGTGGTGATATTGTCACGAAATGCTTTTAATTCTTGTAACGATGTGAGTTTATTTCTTCCCCCTCCCTCCCTTTCCCTTCATTAAATATACGGTTTTATACTATGGGGCGTGCGCTCTCTCCTCTCTCTTTTATATATATATATATATATATATATATATATATATATATATATATATATATATATATATATATATGTAGCCGTGACCCCTGATTCACCCCAAAGAGCGGGAGGTTGCGCTTGCAAATAGTAGTTGCAAAAGCCCACGAAGGAGGAGAGTGCACTTGGCGGGAGAAAGCAGTCCCTTGACCCAGCAGCCCTGCGGGGAGGGTCAGGTGAGAGAGTCTAGCCAATGGGCGGAGGAGGTGCCAGAGATATAGGCAGTGGTTGCGCGCACATGGAGTCAGAGCTGATTGGAGAGGAGAGGAGACGGAGAGTCTGTGAGGGGAGGTTGAACCGCCCCGGCGCAGGCCAGGTGCCCCAGGCCCAGTTAGCCCTGAGTCACCTTAGAGACAAGCTGAGCTAGGGATCGCCTTAGTGAGGTTCCTGTCCCCCCTAGTAACTGCAAGTTTTGACCGGGACTATACTGTCGAGAGGGAGGTCTGGGCTCAGATCCCCCCCTGGAGTTGCCGGAGTCCGGGTGGGAGCGCCCCGTACCCTAGAGAGAGAGAGAGATGTAGAGCGGTGTCGACATACAGAGACCCTTTTTGAAGATCGTGGCAGTCCCGAGCACCGTAGTGCTCAGCAGGTATTTCATCAAGTGCACCACAGGTACCATTCATTCACCCGAGACATAGTGCCTGAGCAGTCACCCATACACACACATAGGGCCTGCTGTGAGCGGGAGGACTAATCCGTAAGGATCGGACACGGGGTGGGCTCACCCAGTGGCGGGTGTGGGGATTATTGTTGGCGTCCGCCATGGCGCAGGTTGTGGGGCGTCCGCCGTGGCGCTAGGTAATGTGGACGTCCGCCGTGGCGTGTTATATAACGTATACACCGATATAGGAATGTTATGGCATGTAATGTACTGTGAGTTTGGTCTGCAAGTAAAAGAGATTGGTTTTAGTACTTGGCTGTGTAAGTGTAATTCTTGCATATACGTCCTGCGAAGACCCACTCCCCCTTTGGCGGGAGCTGTCGCAGGTGGAGGCGCTGCACCCGTTATAAATATTGCGCGCACCCCAGGCTCTCCGTGGCAGAGACTTAGGCCCTGTGAGTCAGCAGGTAATAAAGCACATAGTAGCAGCTTGCTAGTGATAGTAAGCAGGGTTACATATATATAACAACGTAGGTTATGCTGGATCATAGACTTTACTGATGGAATTGCCCGGGGTATTATAAAGTCTTGATCTGGTGGTCTATGAATGCAGTCTGATTTCTAGTTCTGCAGTGCGGATTAGTGATTAGATTTTAATATATAAAGAAAAAACAAACAGTGACGGGTTCAATTGCAGTCTCTGACCCTTCTCACCTTGAAAGAGTCAATTATTTTCTTGTGACTGACATCTCCTAAACTCACTGGGATTGCCTTAATAATTCTTTCACTCATCCATACAGTGGGTGTGAAAAGCTGGCAAATCAAATTAACGCAGCATCATTTCTTCCAGGACAGCTTGCTGTATATTTATCTTTAGTCTATATTGACAATTCCCCTGCAATTCTGCGTCCGGTTAATAGCAATTTGGGACATACATTATGTATTGTTTATTTATTTTGTACAAACACATTTGGCTATGTTGCTAAAGGGCTGTCACACACTTCCACCGTGAAAATGTTGACGACTGCATAATCATAGCAAAGTAGTAAGCACTTCATGGCTTACCCTGTTTAAATATTCTATGGCTTGCTTTCAGTGTTGACAGCCTATATACAGCACTTGTCCTCCAGAGTCGGTGCCTGGTAGTCTCTTCCTGCAGCAAATAGTTTTTGATGAAGCAGAACATTTTGTTGAAAGCAAAATGGAACTAAAGAGTTCTACACTGCAATGTGCAGTCGTCCCTTGACAACTGTTACATAAGAAACTACAGGTAGGTAGATAAATCGCTGTTCCGAGCATGTAGCCTGCACACATTTGGCTGCAAAGATTAGAATGCAGACATTCCACTTCTCCAATACTTGGCACTGAGGGATTTTTTATTAAGTGCAGTCTCAATATTCCCCATATTCCCAAAAGGTGGGTAGGCAAATTCTCATACATTTGGTACATAAGGAAATGGAAGGCAGTGGGACTGCCCCATTAATCAAGTTTTACGTCTGCAAACTGATTGAATTTGGATCTTTCTCAAATGTAATTATTGCTTGGTTAAAAACAACAACTCTTCATTAAGGTAATTTCCAGTCAGAGAACTAAAGTAATTTAAGTCGGTAAGCACAATTAAATAATTACTGACAGATTCTTGAAAAGGGTCTTTAAAAAGAGTCTAGCTGTAGTTGGTAATTATGAAAAAGCATTTTTATAGGTTTGGTCATCAAAATACAACAGTATGTCCATTTAACACTCAGATAAGCATTAGCGACTTTGAAAAGTAGATTTAATTTTAGCTGCTGGTTAAACAAGGCCGTGAAGAGAAAAACAAGAAAGATATATAAAGTATGCAAAGATCAATTTGAGATCTCCATTAAAAGAAAAATAATGTAATATCTAAATGTGTAATATTTCTTTAAAATGTTAACTTAAGTGAATGATGTTATTTTGGGAAGAAATTTCTCATGTAGATGCTGAGTTTTTAGTGGGCTAGAATATAGCATTGCATACTGGGACATAGTATTAACATGGAAGTAGTGTAACACACAGACCAAATAGAACTAATGAAAATGTCATGTTAAACAGGTTACATCTAGTTGATTGGTTAACATTTTGACTTCATATTTATCATATTTATTTTATTTAGTCTGGAAAGTTTCCATTGCATTCACTAATTACTCATTCACTAATTACACTAAACTGGTTTGCGCCATCCCATGAGAGAGTAACCTTATACATTCCCATATCTCGTACCCTATGCATAACAAGAACCCAACTATGACAAGGACAGGGAAAGGAAAACATAATGAACAGATAACAGTATAACTGTACAACCTTAAACTTCAGGCACCATATTTAGGGGTAGATCCTCAGAAGTGTGACACGGCACCAGACACCAGAGACCAGACATGCTCAGTCCAAGTGCTGAGTGCAGCACCTAAGCGTGTGAGTGGGAATTATTCCCCCGTTTTCTTCTTTATTCTGTAATAAAAATAATCTGCACCATAGTAGGGGTGTTCTGTGCGCTCTTCTCGTTGGCTGCCGTTTTCTCCCATGTATGAGAGAAAGGGACTACTCTTGAAGAAGCAGCACCCACCCCAAGGACTATATTAAGGCTTTTTTTTACCAATATTTGTTTTATAAAATAATATATTTATATTTATATATATATTTATTTTGGTGTTTATGTACATTTTAGCACTTTTTGGAAATTTTATGTACTGTTACGGGATCTGTTCATGTCCTGACCTGGGCAATACAGGAGGGCATAGACACATTGCTCGACACCTCATTCCCAACCCCACCAAGCGTACGTTTTTCTTTAGTACTTTGTACATATGTTTATATATGTTTCTAGTTGCCTGTAATGTATATAGTTAAGTTTTTTGAATATCATATACTGTATGTTAAAAAAAAAAGTATTTTCTTTTTTACACCCAGTGCCTGAACGGTGTATTTAAATATTATTTTGGTTACTTCTGTCTCTTTAAAAATCATTTTCTCATATGCAGATTCATTCTGGTAAATTCATACTTTATACCATAAATTATATATACAATAGTAGGCCACATAAACATATCTAACGTTCACTTTCATCATTAAACAACATACTATAATTAATCCTTTAAACCCCCCCATAATTAATATTAATTTGTTGCCGTGTTTTAGCCATTTATATGTTCCACAATATATCTGTTAGTATAACACGTCATGAAAGGGTTAATTCCTACACTCAGTCCATTCATATGGGTACCACTTAAGACCTTCCCTTTTCCTTGTAGGCTATTTGCAGAAAAAACGCAATGATCCTCAGTGTTTAGAAGTGAGTAAGTGCAGCTTTCAGCAGGCGCTAAATATGGTTACGTTATTAGCAAAACCTTAACAGTAGCGGAGGTCTGAGGATGTCCGTTGGTAGGTAATGTGCTCATTACCATATGATTTGTATGTAAAGAAACCGAAAGCCGTTAACATTTAAGGTTCCCTTATTTTTAAGGAAAATGGCTGAACAACATAGTGTTAAGCAGCTTTGGGGATATGTGTAACGGATATGTTAAGAAGAGATAATGTAACTGTTGCAGGGTACATGCAACCACACACGCGGGTTCTTTGGATAAGGCTTTTTTATTTGAGCCTTTAAACATACAGCACACCAAAAACAAATAGCTTCTCATCAGCAAACAAAAGAAAATAGCTTCTTCTTCAGCAGACAAAACAAAATAGCTTCTTTTTAGCAGACAGAACAAAATAGCTTCTCTTTAGTATGCACGAGACAGACAGTTCATCACACATGTACTTTGCACCACAGACCTTACAGCAGTAATCTCTTCAGCACTTTCAGTCCTGTCTCCTCACCAGCTCTCTTGCATGTGTGTACAGCCTGGGGTTTTAACACCTTGATTATGCAGCTGGGGTCAGACTAATTAAGCAGCCCTTCTCAACTTAACCTCGTCACTGCTGCACTGCAAGCCTAAACATAGGTTTTCCAGGCATATGGCTGGTGACGTTCATTCACCCTGTCACAGTAACCTTAAGAAATGAGCGACCTTCTGAGGATCTACCCCTAAGCTCCCATTGTTTCCATGTAGATATAATATAGGGAAACCGCTGCTGCTCTTGCTTATTTTTCTTCATGGGCTCCACTTGAATGTGGCCTTATGCAATAATATTATGCATTGAATGAGTTATACATTACATGAATTTATCTTCTAATAGTTTTTGCACAACGATAGTAGTGTCATACCCAGATAAAGTCAGAGGCATTGTTGCTAATGAGCACATATCCTAGGATAACTCATAATATAACAACGTTTCCATAGAATTCAAAAGGAATGCTGACACAGTGATCTGCAATATATGAATGTATGTGTATCTTTATACAGCGCCAGCCAGGTACAGAGCGCTTTACAGCAGTAATACACGTGACAATATTAGGACACATAATGGAAATAAGCGATGCAGACATAAAACAATAGGAAAAGGAGTCGCTGCTCCAAAGAGCTTACAATCTAAGTCCCAACATATTCCAAAGTACCCCACCAAAAAAGAACAATGAACCTGGCAACATCTGTATCTTCACCTCAAAGTAGAAGATAAATGGAAGAATTTGAATAGATACCAATAAAGCTTCTTTCAGCAAAACTATTGTGACAACAGTCTTGTTACATGCAATGAAAATACATGTCCGCCTAGTTTCATAATAAAAACTCAGATCAAATGTTTCAAAAGAGATTTTTTTTCATTTTTACTAAAGGAATAAAAAGAATCTCATCAAGCCAAGGGACTCGGCACACTGTGTATTGTTCTTTTTCATTTGATAGTACATTTCAGAGTCAACCTTGATCACAGTCACTGTGAGTGATGCTAATTAAACAAATGTCTGGATTCAAGGTGAAATATGACTTCAAAAAGCTAACAACTGAGTAAAGCAGCAGATTTAATGTTCTCAAAACCGCTATGTTTTAGATGTCAGAGGGAGTTAGTCATTAAGTAAGGAAACAATAGTGAAAAATGGGACATTCGGTGAGATATTGCCCTGATCAGCATGATCACATTTAATAATATCCCTCAGTGTCAAAGCAGCAAATCTAAACGTATCCAAGTACCAGAGAAGACCACATTGTTATGTAATGGTAATTATTTATCCTTTCTGCACTCATGTTAAAAGCCTGATCCCTTTTTTTCTTTTCTGTGGATGGTCTTTTTTTTTCATCAAAGATATACCGTTAGGTCCGGAAATAATTGGACACTGAGACAAGTTTTGTTATTTCGATTGTGTACCAAAATTAATTCAAGTTACAGTTAAATAATGAATATGGGCTTAAAGTACAGTCTATCAGCTTTAATTTGAGGGTATTCATATCATCTGTAAAACACGGTGGAGGCAGTGTGATGGCATGGGCATGCATGGCTTACAATGGCGCTAGGTCAATAGTGTTTATTGATGATGTGACAGAAGAAGCCGGATGAATTCTGAAGTGTGTAGGGATATATTGTCTGCTCAGATTCAGCCAAATTCAGCGAAGTTGATTGGACGGCGCTTCACTTTACAGATGGACAATGACCCAAAACATACTGAGAAAGCAACCCAGGAGTTTTTAAGGCAAAGAAGTGGAATATTCTGCATGGCCAAGTCAATTACCTGATCTCAACCCGATCGAGCATGCATTTCACTTGCTGAAGACAAAACTTAAGGCAGAAAGACCCACGAACAAACAACAACTGAAGACAGCTGCAGTAAAGGACTGGCAAAGCATCACAAAGGAGGAAACCCAGCGTTTGGTGATGTCCATGCGTTCCAGACTTCAAGCAGTCATTGCCTGCAAAGTATTCTTGACAAAGTATTAAAAATGAACATTTCATTTATGATTGTGTTAATTTGTCCAATTACATTTGAGCCCCTGAAATAAGAGGACTGTGTATGAAAATGGTTGCAATTCCTAAACGTTACATACAATATTTTTGTTCAACCCCTTGAATTAAAGCTGAAAGTCTGCAATTCTATTGCATCTCGGCTGTTTAATTTCAAATCCATTGTGGTGGCGTACAGAGCAAAAATTATGAAAATTGTGTCAGTGTCCAATTATTTCCGGACCTAACTGTACATATATAGACCATACGATACCAGTTGCAACACGACATCAAGGGACAGCACGCAGGTAAGTAGATCATAAATTTGATATAAGACACAAAAAACTACGTTTCGGTCCCCCAGTGGGACCTTTCTCAAGGTGGTGCGGTATGTATGTATGTATGTATGTATATATATATATATATATATATATATATATATATATATATATATATATATATATATATATATATATATATATCTTATACTATATTAGTGAAAGCACTGTATGCCTGCCTGCCTGGATGTCCGGTGTCCCTAGGAGAAATCTCATTGGTCCCTTGGCTCGCCCCCGCACACCTCTTATTGGCCTGAGGCAGAGTGACGGGCCAAAGGACACACAGGGACAAACACACACACACACAGGGACACACACACACACGGACACGGACGGGGACACACACACACAATCCCCTCCCGGTGCCCCTCACTCTCCCCCGTCAGCTGGACCGCACCTCAACTTCCACCCCCCCCACCCTCCCTGTGCCCGAACTTACCCGGAGTCCCGTGTACACACACACACACACACACACACACACATTCCCACCCCCCCCAAGCTCACACACACCTCACCCCCCCCCAAGCTTATCCCCCCCCAAGCTCACACCCCCCCCACCCCCCCAAGCTCACACCCCGGCGCCGCTACAGTCAGCGGGGGAGCGGAGCGAGCACCCGGGACACACGCGGGGGAGCGGCCACAACACGCGGCCTCCCACCTCACATCCACGTGGGAGCGGCCGGATGAGTGAGGCAGTGGCCGGATGAGTGAGGCAGCGGCCAGATGAGTGAGGCAGCGGCAGGATGAGTGAGGCAGCGGCAGGATGAGTGAGGCAGCGGCAGGACGGGTGAGCTCCCCACCTCCACATGCTACGTGCTGCTCTTGCCCCTCCGCTCCCGGCTCCCCCCTGTCACCGCGTGACAGGCCACGGGACGTGAGATGGGAGGGGGGATGCCCCTCCGCTCCCGGCTCCCCCCTGTCACCGCGTGACAGGCCGCGGGATGTGAGATGGGAGGGGGGATGCCCCTCCGGTCCCGGCTCCCCCCTAGGCCGCGGGACGTGAGATGGGAGGGGGGATGCCCCTCCGGTCCCGGCTCCCCCCTAGGCCGCGGGACGTGAGATGGGAGGGGGGATGCCCCTCCGGTCCCGGCTCCCCCCTGTCACCGCGTGAAAGGCCGCGGGACATGAGATGTGAGGGGGGATGCCCCTCCGGTCCCCGCTTCACCTTCTCCCCACCGTTGTCCCCGCTGCCTGCGCAGGAGGAGGGGGGGGGGAGCGGGTGTTGGTGCTGGTGTGTGTAATTGTGTGAGACTGTGTGTGAGTGTCTGTGACTGTGTGAAACTGTGTGTAAGTGTCTGTGACTGTGTGTGACTGTGTGTAACTGTGTGTGACAGTGTGTGTAAATGTTTCACAGTGTGAGAGTGTGTGAGTGTGTGTAAGTCTGTGTAAGTGTCTATGACTGTGTGAAACTGTTTGAAACTGAAAGTGTGTGTAAGTGTGTGTGACTGTGTGTGAGTGTGTGTAACTGTCTGTGATTGTCTGTAACTGTGTGTGTGTGTGTGTGTGTGTGTGTGTGTGTGTGTGTGTGTGTGTGTGTGTGTGTGTGTGTGGTGCACTGTGCAGTGTGAGCAATGAGCAGTGTGTCAGTGTGTGCAGTGTGAGCAATGACCACTGTGTGTGCAGTGTGAGCAGTGTGTGTGCAGTGTGTGTCAGTGTGAGCAGTGTGTGTAGTGTGTGTGCAGTGTGTGCAGTGTGAGCAATGAGCAGTGTGTGTGCACTGTGTGCAGTGTGAGCAATGAGCAGTGTGTCAGTGTGTGCAGTGTGACCAATGAGCAGTGTGTGTGCAGTATGCAGTGTGTGTCAGTCTGAGCAGTGTGTGTGCAGTGTGCAGTGTGACCATTGAGCAGTGTGTGTGCAGTATGCAGTGTGTGTCAGTGTGAGCAGTGTGTGTGCAGTGTGCAGTGTGTCAGTGTGAGCAATGAGCTGTGTATGTGTGTGTGTGCAGTGTGAGCAGTGAGCAGTGTGTGTGCAGTGTGCAGTGTGTGTCAGTGTGACCAGTGTGTGTCATTGTGAGCTGTGTGTGCGCAGTGTGCGTCAGTGTGACCAATGAGCAGTGTGTGTGCAGTGTGCAGTGTGTGTGTGCAGTGTGCAGTGTGAACAATGAGCAGTGTGTGTCAGTGTGAGCACGGTTCACATCCCGGGCAACGCCGGGTCTCTCAGCTAGTATATATATATATATATATATATATATATATATATATATATATATATAGTGCATTTTATGGGGGCTGCTTCTACATAGGTGAGATAGGACAGGGGCTTAACAAGAGAATGAATCTGCATCCCCAGAGCCCCACACACAGAACAAGAGACAGCCCTGTCAGCGAACATTTCTCTGACTAGCCATAAGATGAACGATCTGAAGCTGGCCATACTCAAAGGTAATCTTAGAACAACGAAAGAGAGATGTTGCATGAACCCAAATTTCTAAAACTGCTCGGGACACTCACCGGTGGCCTAAACCGAAACCGCAGCTTCATGAGCTACTACATGGAGACAAGAGAACTCTCTTCCCATGAGTGCTAAAGCCCATGTCTATAAATACTGTGCTATATGAATGCACACACATACATGTCTCTTACACATACATATGCACAATTTAATTCCATACCTATATATCAATAGGGACTACATAGTAGCCGCACACATCGACTGAAATGAACACCCTCTTACACCCTCGCTTTCTAGTTTTGTCTTTTAGATGGTTGAAGGAGTTGTTTGTTCCTGAGAAGAGTTGCTTGGAGTCTCCGGCGTTTTTATTCTTCTACCTAGTTTATTTTTTTTACCTTTTTGGCAGTTTCCTCTTGTTTTTGCCCATTCCTTTTCCTTTTGTTTGTTGTATGTTTTGTGTGTCTTTGTCCTTTTGTAGTTTGTTATATATATATGTAAATATATATATATATATATATATATATATATATATATATCATGGTCCCTTGACACCTTCTGGCCTAGGCCTCAGTGGAATGGATCATACTAATAGTTGTTTCAATGGACTTAAAAGTAGTACAGTTGCAGAGTTGTTTTTCAGCAGATTGCTGGTGAGTGGTGACTATAGAGGTCCTTAGAATTAAGCAACAGACTTGATTTTGATGGTGTAAATTGGTTTAGGATTGCCCCTTGAAATTTCTGACTCCTATTCATACCTTTTTGGCAGTTTCCTCTTGTTTTTGCCCATTCCTTTTCCATTTGTTTGTTGTATGTTTTGTGTGTCTTTGTCCTTTTGTAGTTTGTTATATATATATATATATGTAAATATATATATATATATATATATCATGGTCCCTTGACACCTTCTGGCCTAGGCCTCAGTGGAATGGATCATACTAATAGTTGTTTCAATGGACTTAAAAGTAGAACAGTTGCAGAGTTGTTTTTCAGCAGATTGCTGGTGAGTGGTGACTATAGAGGTCCTTAGAATTAAGCAACAGCCTTGATTTTGATGGTGTAAATTGGTTTAGGATTGCCCCTTGAAACTTCTGACTCCTATTCATATTTCCTGAATTTTATTGACAGTTAGCACGTAGAACCCCACTGGAGAGCACACAAACATAAATTCACAGCAACATGAAATGAAAATAAGTATGTATGTTGGAGTGAGGAGTGAATGGGTTCAAAAAATATTTTTAATGGGAGTTGATACTCAACTAAAATAGGTAGAACACTAGGATCACAAAAATAATTAGACTCAATAATGAGCCAAAAAAGCGCAGCGAAATAAAATTAGCCGGATACTGGGCGTAGGGTGTAGGTTGCCCTCCTTGTATAAATATAGGATGCAGCCATATG
This sequence comes from Ascaphus truei, assembly GCF_040206685.1. Classification (NCBI taxonomy): domain Eukaryota; kingdom Metazoa; phylum Chordata; class Amphibia; order Anura; family Ascaphidae; genus Ascaphus; species Ascaphus truei. The sequence continues at coordinate 138,567,380 of NC_134484.1, forward strand.
AATATATACCGAGGTTACCTATACCTTGTGAATGTGACACAGGTCCAGCCACTAGTAGGCTGCTGTAACAAATATTGAAAGGTAAGTATAAGTGAGTCAGCCTACCCATATATAACTGTGGCCATATAGTCAGATAGAGCACTGCAAATGTCAGTGTCAGTCTGGCTGAGATGTAGATGTCTGTATCGTAGTTTAGTCAAAACCAATACAGGATGTGAGAGGAACCACAGTCTCTGCAGTGTATGTCAGAATACACACACTGGGTGTATCACTGAGGCTGGAACACCCATAAGTTAGGGTGACTGTTAAGGACACAGAGAATGGCTATTGCCACGGTAGGTAGGTAAGGAACACTGAACAGTAGTACACAAGTAGTGTCTACTTACATCTCGGTAGGTAAAACAAATATCCGGCAGGATAGCAGCAGACCCTATGGTGGCGCTTAGTAGCTATGCACCTACTTGCTAATGCTGGGTGCTTCAAAGTATACCACGGGTGCTGCTGTAGTTTAAAAATAGAAATGCTTATTGATTAGACATAGCTCCGTGCAGGGAGCTAGTAGAGGCGGTCGTGCTCCGATCACGAGTGTTAGTCCCGCCCCTTTGACGTGATGACGTCACTGCCGACGTACGTTTCGCAAGGCATGCTTTCTCAAGGTTGGATCTTTTTTGGCTCATTATTGAGTCTAATTATTTTTGTGATCCTAGTGTTCTACCTATTTTTGTTGACTATATACTCCCATTAAAAATATTTTTTAACCCATTCACTCCTCACTCCAACATACATACTTATTTTCATTTCATGTTGCTGTGAATTTATGTTTGAGTGCATTATCACCCCAGATAGCAGCACCACATTACCATACTCTAGCAGTAGCGAGGGTTCCCTTCCCTTACCCTTCCCCCTCCCCAGAGTCAGTTAGTACGTAGTACAATTTCCAGTAACATTGCGTGTCTGTCCAAAATAGCTTCCAATACAATTTTGGCATCTAAGGCACAACAAGACTAAGCTATGTGCCAAACGTCACAAGAAACCGGCTCAGTCTTTACCACTTGCCCTTCGGTCTCTACAAGATTTCGTGGCAGTCTTGCATAGGGTTGCCATACTTACGTTTTTATAACCCCAAAATCCAGTATTAAAGTGTGACGCTATAATGAGTTAATGACTGACCTTCAAAATTGCTATACAAAATATTATTAAATGTATTTACTTATTGGACATGCGAACACAAATAACAATGTTATTGTATGTAACAATATAAAAACACTATTTTTAGTTATACAGCTAAACCCCGTTATAACGCTGGTCTCGGGGTCCACCCCGAGACCACCGCGTTACTAACGGGGTCGCGAAAAAAAAAATGGCCGCCGCGCTTTAGCGCATATTCATCCCGCGGGACAGGAGATGGGAGCGGGCATGTCCCTCCGCTCCCCGCTTCCCCCTGTCACCGCAGGACAGCCCGCGGGGCAGGAGATGGGAGCGGGGATGTCCCTCCTGTCCCCGCTTCCCCCTGTCACCGCGGGACAGGCCGCGGGGCAGGAGATGGGAGCGGGGATGTCCCTCCTTTCCCCGCTTCCCCCTGTCACCGCGTGACAGCCCGCGGGGCAGGAGATGGGAGCGGGGATGTCCCTCAGGTCGCCGCTTACCTCAGATCCCGCTGCCTGCATGGAGGTGGTAGCGGGGGGTTTCTTCTCCCCACCGCTGTCCCTGGCGCTCCCGCTGCCTGCGCGGGAGGAGGGGGGGAGCGGGTGGTGGTGCTGGTCGCGGCCTTTCCTCTGCTCCGACCCCACCCCCCGTCTGTGTAGAGTCACTTGAGAGAGCTTTGGAGACAGGTAAGCAGTCTCCGGAAGACCGCTAACCCCCCCCCCCCCCCGCCGCAGCACAGGGCCCTCGCGTGTGTGTAAGTGTCTGTGAGTGTGTGTAAGTGTCTAAGTGTGTGTGTAAGTAAGTGTAAGAGCCGGAGCGGGAGGTGGGAGGTTTGACAGTGAGGGGGGGCGTGGCTTGAGCGGAGGGACCCGCTACTCTCCCCCCCCTCCCTCCACGGACTGCAGGAGGGAGCTGCTACTCTCTCCCCCCCTCCCTACACGGGCTGCAGGAGGGACCCGCTACTCTCCCCCCCTCCCCGGACTGCAGGAGGGAGCTGCTACTCTCCCCCCACTCCCTACACTGGCTGCAGGAGGGACCCGCTACTCTCCCCCCCCCTCCCTCCATGGACTCGGGCTGGAGCACTCATACATACACACATACACACACACACACACACACACACACACACACACAGGCACTCACGCACTCATACACACACGCGCGCACACACATGCAGGCACTCACGCACACACACACACACAGACAGGCACTCGCACTCACACACACAGACCGCTAACCCCCCCCCCCCGCCGCAGTACAGGGCCCGCCGTAGCCGCAGCGCAGGGCCCCGCCACCCCCCCAACCCCCACAGCACAATGACTTCCCACCCCCTTAACTTTGTGAAACAAAAGTCACAAGACGTTGTACAGGCAAAATACATCTGTTAAAGTGCAGTTGTCTGTTTATTTCTATATAATAATTGTGTGCAGTGTGCAGTGTGTGTGCAGTGTGTGTGCAGTGTGTGTGCAGTGTGTCAGAGTGTGCAGTGTGAGCAATGAGGAGTGTGTGTGCAGTGTACAGTGTGTGTGCAGTGTGTGCAGTGTGTGCAGTGTGAGCAATGAGCAGTGTGTGTGCAGTGTGTCAGTGTGTGCAGTGTGAGCAATGAGCAGTGTGTGTGCAGTGTGTCCAATGAGCAGTGTGCAGTGTGTGTGCAGTGTGAGCAATGAGCAGTGTGTGTGCAGTGTGCAGTGTGTGTGCAGTGTGAGCAATGAGCAGTGTGTGTGCAGTGTGCAGTGTGTGTGCAGTGTGTCCAATGAGCAGTGTGTGTGCTGTGTGCAGTGTGTGTGCAGTGTGTCAGTGTGTGCAGTGTGAGCAATGAGCAGTGTGTGTGCAGTGTGTGTGCAGTGTCAGTGTGTGCAGTGTCAGTGTGTGCAGTGTCAGTGTGTGCAGTGTGGCAGTGTGTGTGCAGTGTGTGTGCAGTGTGTGTGCAGTGTGTGTGCAGTGTGTCAGTGTGTGCAGTGTGAGCAATGAGCAGTGTGTGTGCAGTGTGCAGTGTGTGTGCAGTGTGCAGTGTGTGTGCAGTGTGTGTGCAGTGTCAGTGTGTGCAGTGTCAGTGTGTGCAGTGTCAGTGTGTGCAGTGTGGCAGTGTGTGTGCAGTGTGTGTGCAGTGTGTGTGCAGTGTGTCAGTGTGTGCAATGTGAGCAATGAGCAGTGTGTGTGCAGTGTGCAGTGTGTGTGCAGTGTGCAGTGTGTGTGCAGTGTGTCAGTGTGAGCAATGAGCAGTGTGTGTGCAGTGTGCAGTGTGTGTGCAGTGTGGCAGTGTGAGCAATGAGCAGTGTGTGTGCAGTGAGTGTGTGCAGTGTGTGCAGTGTGCAAAAAAAAAATGAATTTTTTTTTTTTTTTTTTTTTTTTTTTAAAAACGGGAGCCACGGGAAAACCGCGTTATAACCGAATCGCGGTATAACGAGGCGCGTTATAACGGGGTTTAGCTGTATGTGTTCGATACCTTCGCATCTCTCTGCAGCTGTTTGTTTTGCAGTACAGAGTGAAAAAACCCATTGCACGATACGTTTATATTCATGAAACACTGCACAATGGATTCCCCCGTACATACAGTACGTCCAGTTGATTTCTTTCTTTACTGCACTGGACACTCATTACGGAAAAAATGCACTTAATGTAAGCAGTGTGCGCAGGTATACTGAAAATAAATAGGCATGGTCATTGTAGTATGAGATGTCCAGGCAGTATCCTAACTTTATTATTTTAATAATTTAGTAAGGTGACATCTATCTGAAAAGGTAACGATTACACTCAATTAGAAATCAATTACGTTTTTATGACTGATTTAATTAAAGTAATTTTAAGCTCCGGCATTTCGTGTGAAGGCGCTTACAAAATGAAGAGATATTGTATGAAAATAGAGGATGCGGAAGAAAAGTCTGTCCTATTACTATTTTTGTAATATAAATACACATGAATTGTTTGCAATAAATTACAAATCAATTACAATTATAGGTTGATGCCTACTAGGTAAAGGTAAGTGCTAAGAAAAACGTATGCTATGTCTCATTATTAGGTTGGAAAAGGCTTAGCTGTTATTTAGGAGGATTTTGAGGACTTGTCACTAAAGGAAATACAGTAAGAAAAGGACATCACCATAAAACAGAAATGTAATAAGTCTACATATTCTAATTCCTGGGTTTAACTGAAGACTGGAAAAATACTATCAACCAATCACGTAACACTTCCAGCTAAATGTGGTTAAAAAATGCAAATCATTCATCATTCTCTTTTTAGTGATACAACAATATCTGAGTATCCAAGCCACAAACACAAAGCTCAGAGACAAAAGTACCAAAACTAATGTACTGTATGCTAATAAAACCCAATTTAGGTGTGTCCTAGTTTTTTTTCCATTATCAACACTTATACACACTTTTTTAATAAAAAAAAAGGGAAATCTAGTTAAATAAACAATGGTTGTACCAGTACAACAAAATAGATACCCAAGACCGAAAAACCCTAAATAAATGATGTAATAATTAAATAAGTACAGTTCACTAAACAATATTTTGTAATTGCCAAAATAAGAATATGAGGACATTTAGCAATGTCTTTCAGGTGGCACAGATTATACATGTTTGTGTGTAATGTTGCAGCAATGTTGTGTCTATTTCTCTAACCAGGTACCACAAAATGATGCACAAGTCAAGAAATAGCTGGTCCTTTACTCCTCTATTCCTTAATCACTACATTTCTGAATCGATTTTGCCATAAATAATGCAAGTTAAGGTTAAACCCTTACTCGTGTTATATTTTCTACGTTATCATTAAATAACATTGAAAGGACAAGTAAATATGTCATTAGACTGGGCTATACTTGTGCTATGCTATTTAACTGCAGATACATAAATGCTAACTAAAAATAGCATGGAGGAGTAGTTATTTATGTGCACTTTGCCCATAAGGTGATAGACAGTGTACATTTTATGAATCATACATGGGGCAAAACTAGTACAAGAACCAGATTTATATAGGAACAAACAAAGTGGTGAACTATGAAATTAGAAACAACCCATTCATTGGGTCTGCTTTGACACTCATAGGTACAATGTAGCATCTTCGAGTCTCAAAAAGTATTGGGAACATTCTGTAGGTGTGTAAGTTAGGAAGACATACAGTATGTTTTTCTCTTTTCTTTCATCAGTAATTCAAATATCTATGGTAAGGAGAAAAAGAATCCCAGCGGTTGTCAGTATACTGCTAATAAAGACACGCATACTTCTAACTACCAAGGCTTGTGGTGGTAAATTTCATCCCGATCAGTGTTCATTTATTCCATAATACACAGCATTGCTTTACTGCTATTGCTCTCTGTGGTGACTTAAAATGAAATTTTAATAACTGGTATGCTAGAAATTGCACTGAATTATTGGCAGGCAGGACACATAATAGTAAATAAGTTTGGAGGTGATATGGCTAGAGGGATTTCTCTAACCCTGTGTTCAAGTTAACTTTACTGATGTGTAAGCAACATGAGTCTTGGTTGGAAAGCTGTACAGTATCTGCACCTTCATTGTCATTAGGGCATATTAAGTCAACTACGGTGACCTGTTAATTTTGTGTAGCAAATAATATAGCTTAGCACAAAAATAAAAATGCTGCTCAATATTTTAGAATATGAATTTGCACTGAAAAATAATGTGATTGTTTTCATGGTCATCAAAAGGGCATTTAGATACGGTTATGTATTTTGACATAACCGTGCATATAAATATGCTGCTTAAGTTACTAGTACAGTTTCACTTTTGTAATGTGGAATATTGCTGTGCCATTATGTTCTTGCATAATAGTTTTTTTTAACAGTGCGTAATAGTTTAATTGCCACATTCACCAACACTGAAATTTGAATCTGACAGTGGCTTGCTCTGCTGACAGAAAAGTGACTGTGCAAGCAGTCAAACTGAAGACCTAGTCGTAGTCAAGTGTGCAACCATAAAAGTGCATAATAGCGCATATTTAATGAATAATTAGACATTTCTGCATTAGCACGTAACTCACATGAAATTGGGGTTTTAAGAAATTGACTTCCTCCCTTTCAGCTTCCTGTTTCCTGACATCATGTGATATTAAGGTTGCCACTTGATACTGATTACCCGAAAATGTCCATCTGCTGCTAATATTGAATTGAGATGGATGATTAAAAACCCAAAGGGGATACATCTTCAATTTCATTAGGGAAGGTAGCTCCATGGACAGCTGCCACCAGCCCAGTTTTTGCATCTACCATCTCAATAACTGTTACATACGCCAATAATATATATTATCTTTAACTGTGCATGCAATGTCTTGTATATAATGTATACCCTGTACACTTACAGATGCAGCGGCTGTTATTCGAACATTTCGCGCATTGTATACCTCGGAATACCCATGTTATGGCGCGTGATTTCTTCTAACCTTACCGCGTGTTGACTCGTTTTTATCGAGTGCAGAAAATTTAATTTTCGTGTTCTGGTTTTTAAACACCTACAAATTGACACAGTACTGTACTGTACACGTTACAATTCATTAATTTCTGCCACGGATACGCGAAGAATTGCACCCAAAGAAATCATAATCCATGAAATTCAAACAAATCAACCACGGTAAACACAGGCGCGAATGCCGCGTGGAATACAGCAGAGCACACGAAAACGGCTCCGTGAAATCTTCGAATAACGGCTGCTGCATCTGTATGTAACTATGTACATTTACCATGTATTATTTGTCATTATAACTCTATCCCCAGGACATATTTGAAAACGAGAGGTAACTCTCACTATATTACTTCCAGGTAAAACATTTAATAAATAAATATCGTAAGAGATGACTATTTTTATGGTATGAAGAGCCAAGTGGTAAGTCTAAGTGAGAGCTACTTTGGCTACTGAATACAGTTTATTAAATAATAAATGACACTATGGAGAGAGAGAATGTCTTTAAAACAGAGGATTGTAACGAATCCTGAGCTTGCGTGTCCTGATCTGCGTGACTGGGTTACTGTTTTATATCAAGTGTGGAGTTAGAAGCAGAAGGAGTTGGAACAAGGGGGAGGTGTAACAAGGTATTGCATATCAAAGTACAGTTTATTGTTAGTACTTATAGCTCCATAGTTACAACAATGAGCAGGTTTGAAAATGCCACTCAATGCACATCTTGTCACATGTATGTGCACTGGGAGCAGCTGTTCCATGAAGCATACCGCTATGAGACGTGTGAACAGGTGGTTTACTTGGAGTCTCAGATTGCTGATCTGAAGAGAAACTTGCAATATTGAGGGACATTGATAATCTTGAAGGGAGTTTAGTGCTCACTGAGCAGGCCCTGGCTGGGACTAGTGGTGTAGATGGCGGAGTTGTGAGTGAGGAGCAGGTAGGTAGCTGGGGAACAGTTAGAAGGGGAAGCAGGGGGAAGAGGAAGAGGTAGGCCAGTTCTGAGATGACCCATCCCAATAGATTTGCCAGATTGAGTGAAGATATTGGAAGTGTTAGGGCAGGAATGGCAAGGCTGGGGGAGACTGATTCATCTATCAGCCAGGGGAATAGGGCCACAATAAGGCCACAAGCTTAAGGCAAGGACCTCCAATGTAGTATTTTATTTTTTTAATACTACCAATGCCATGCGTTACTTAGGGAGACAGTCAGAGATTAGGGAGGTTAATGCATGGCTAACACAGTGATGTAGGAATGAGGGTTTGGAGTTTTTAGAGCAGTGGGACTCCTTTCTGAGAGGTGCTATCTTTATGGTAGGGCTGGATAGAACCTCAATGAAGAGGGATCTTCTGTGCTAAGGGGGAGAATGTTAAAAAGGTTGGAGGAGATTTTAAACTAGGACAGATGGGGGAAGGACAAGAAAGAGATAATGAACTAAATAGAATAGATAGGGATGGGGAAATAGCAAGAGGTCATCAAGGTAGAATGGGGGAAAGTGGGAGTTTGGCAAGCAGGGAGAAACCCATATTAAACACATATAATACTAGAAAACTTCTAAAGACTAAATCCAAATGCAGTAGAAAGGCAGGAGCAAATAAGATAATGGTATAGATGGGAAAAAAAACCTTAAATGCATGTTTGCTAATGCAAGAAGCCTGACAGATAAAAAGGGTGATCTTGAATTAATAACTACAAGGTATAAGCAGTATGATATCATAGGCATTACGGATGCATGGTGGGATGAAACTCATGACTGGGCAGTTAATTTAGATGGTTATTCCCTTTTTCGGGAAGGACCGAACAAATAGAAGAGAAGGTGGACAATGTTTATGTGTTAAACTGAATCTAAAGCCTATTATAAGGGAAGATGTTTATGAAGGGAATGATGAAAATGTAGAGACCTTGTGAATAGAAATTAGTAGTGGAGGTAAAAGTATAAAGAAAATGTTTGTAGGGATATGCTCTAAACCACCAAATACTGTATCTGTGAGATTGAGGAAGCCAAAATACTTTTTCAAATGGAGAAGGCATCAAAACTAGGTCATGTTTACATAATTATCCAGACAGACTGGGGCAATGTAGCATTACAATGAAAGGAAAAAACAGATTTTGGGGGGTGTTTAAGGACAAATACATGACCCAAATTATTGACTCACCAGCCAGGATGGGGGCTTTACTAGATTTGGTAACATCAAACAATGTAGAAGTAATAACAAATATTTAAGTCTGGGAACATTTATCACATGTAACAGTGATCATAACATGGTCTCATTTAAAATAAAATATCAAAAACCTTATTACTTGGGTTCAACAAAGACTTTTAACTTTAGAAAGGCAGATTTTAATAAACTGAGGACAAAGCTACAAGGAATAACTTGGGATGATGATTTAGCAGGGAAAAATATGGAAGATAAATGGTCAGTCTTTAAAACATTGTTAGAAAAGCACACATCAGTGTATACCCTTGGTAATAAATATAAAAGAAATAAGTCTAAACGAATGTGGCAAAATAGGTAGAGGAGGCAATGGAAAAGAAGATGGTTAGCCGCTAAGGTAATGAAGTTGCCTGTAAATGCATTTTTATTGCATGGGATTCATGCTGGGTGTCTCCGGTGCTGATATTAATGGGTATTAGCTCCGGAGAATCCTGGCATCAATCCAATGCAGAAAAAAAGCATTTTTTTTCTAAGTCCTGTCTCCCCGCCTCCCAGCAGGTTCTGACCACCTTCCCGCCAACTGTTCTTGGCGTGAGGATTTTGGGAGGGAGAAACTCGCCATTCTAGAGCCGCGATAGGCCTCGATAATCTAATCACGGCTACTAGAATTGCACGAACCTGCCGATAAGTGGCTTATCGCCGCTCACTTGGCTATTTTTGTTTTTTTGAAGGCTTAAAACTTTGACGATTCTGTCTTTTATCACCCACTTGTCGATGCTTACAGAATCGTAGTAGGCATTTTGGTCGATAAGTGCTCAATAAGTGGCTTATGAACTCTTATAGCATAGGCCCCTATATATCTATTAGACCATTTTATGTAGATATTTGTCTGAGTACTTGTGTAATACATTGCGTAGTTACTTTGAATATACATGTTACATCCTATTCTCTCAGTAAGGCAGCATCAGCAATAATAGCTATATTATCCTTAGAGCACTTCTTTCTCACTAGAGCAGTATTCATATAAGGACTATGTAACATATAGAATGTACTGCATGTCCATCTCCTTACTACACTACTGTCTGCAGTGTGATACATTGTATATCACCACATATAGATTATACAACAGACCATTACTGTAGGTCTCTAGTATCTAATTTCCAATTTGGTTTAATGTGGGCTATCCTGTTTTTAATAGCATTTAGTGATCCCTAATTGGGAATAGATTCACCAATACTTATCCAATATCCTGGAATACTGAGCTGCCTCACATTGGGGGCTTTTTTTTTTTTTTTATCAATGTACATAAATATCACATGCATCATCGTTTATAAATATAACTAATAACATTTTATCATTTTTCTTGCTACTTATATGGTTGCCAACCCATACTCTCCCTACATTTGTCAGTATTTGAGGGTTCCTGATACTCCCACTATTAGAAATATTGGTATTCCTCGACCACTTGAGTTGTAATATACTATTAATACCTAATACCTTGAGAGCAACTAGATAGGATCTAGTGGAAGCATCTTGGTTTTCACTTGTTGTTTATGAAACAATAAATAAACAGGCAATTTACAAATTAAATGGGGATACATTAGGAGAGTCCCTGATGGGGAAGGATTTAGGAGTGCTTGTAGACAGCAGGCTTAGCAATAGTGTCCAAAGTCATGCAGTAGCTGCAAAGGCAAATAAGATCTTATCTTGCATTAAATGGGCAATAGATGGAAGGGAAATAAACATAATTATGCCCCTTTATAAAGCATTAGTAAGACCACACCTTGAATATGGAGAACAATTTTGGCCACCACTCACCACTATTGAAAGTACAGAGAAGAGCCATCAAATTAATAAAGGGGATTTACTGTATAATCTGATTTATGAGGAGATGCTAGCCAGATTAGATTTGTTTATGTTAGTGTAGCCCTTTTTCTGACACCCTCCCAAAGGAACTACTGGTCGCTGTACAACACCTGCGGCTCATGGAGATCTGAGCCTCCGCTAGCTAGGAGCCTGGGGTAACACTCATACACTTACTTAGCGCAGCGCCTCCACTTACCCAGGATTCCCGTGATGTGAGATTCCCCTGGGCAAGAAATACATACACACACATGTAATGCAAACAACTTTCCTGTATTAACGATAATGCAGAGTAACCTTATAACTCTATAATGCAACAGGTAACCTTAGTGGCCCAGCCACTCTAATCAGGAGTAACGTGTCTGTCCCCTCCCCACGTGCCCCACACACCGTGTCCATGTATGATACTATATGGTATAGGCTCAGTCTTATAACCACTCGCTCAGTGTTCCTACAAAGAGTTTAGCCTAAGGCGGGATCAGCGCCTGATGACCGGTGTTGGTGCACTTGATGATATAGTACCTGCCGAGCACTCCAGTGCTCGGATCTGCAACTGCTTCACAAAGGATCCGTCGAGTTCCGGCCCGACATCCAGGATCCACCGTCCGGGAAGACCCCACCAAGATGGCCTCTGCAACCGCAACGAAGGGCAGCGCCCAACTTTCTGCACGGGTACGCAGCTTCAATGGAGTCACTATCTGACTCCGTGAACTACCGTGACATTCGCTGTACTATAGGCCGTCCCTACAGCACAGCAACCTTGGATGGCTTTAGGGGAAACTCCTAGGGCTTACGGGGTAGCCTATCCTATGCAGGCGGGTCACTGACCTCCTGCACCCACACTACCTCTCCCGTACCCACCCAGGTTCCCTCTGACTAACTTCTCCCTAACCTCTGCAGCAAACACACTGCACACACTGTGCCTACTTGTCAGCGCTCACAGCACTACCAGCCGTGACACTGACAAGACTGCACAATCACACACCTAAGGGCAGAGTCCCTAACCTATGGGCCCTCCCTCAGTACTTACCCCCTACCCTGGTGGGGATTGGGGCCTGCCTGGCATCTGGGGAACTACCTTAACTAGTGTAGGATCCACTTGCTCCCTACACCCTCCTCCCCCTTCCTGCTCCCAGCTTCAACTGCCAAACGTGGTCCCCGCAACATTGTAGCCTTCCTCCACAGGAGAAGCTGCAAATCCCTATTTGCTGGCTGGCTGCACGTGATGTGGGTGAAAGTGCAATCCCCAGAGGCTGCTGGGAATTGTAGTCCACTCAGGACCTCTTTAGCATTGGGACCGCGTGTGCTACCCTTACTGCGACTGCGCGACCAATGCGCATGCTCGTGCAACCTGTCATGGCGGCCCCCGCTAGCCGGGTGTGCCGCAGAGCCTCGGAGCACTACCTGGGGGGTCTCTGGGGCTGAAAGGAGACCGGGGTTCCATTAGAAAATAGGTATCTAAGGGTATATGATAACTACTGTATATACAAATATATTCTGGGACAATACAAGGAGCTTTCAAACGAACTATTAATCCCAAGAGCAGTACAAACGACACAGGGTGATCCCTTGAGGCTGGAGGAAAGGAGATTTCCCCAGCAACAAAGGAAAGGGTTCTTTACAGTAAGGGCAGTTAACATGTGGAATTCATTACCCATGGAGACTGTAATGGCAGATACAATAGATATCTTCAAAAAAGGTTGGACATCTCTTTAGAAAGGAAAAGTATACAGGGCTATACCTAATAAATAAACATGGCAAGGATGTTGATCCAGGGAGTAATCTGATAATCAATATTTGGAGTCAGGAAGGAATTTATTTTTCCCCTTAGGAGATATCATTAGATGATATTTCACTGAGTTTTTCTGTTTGCCTTCCTCTGGATCCATATACTGTAAGTACAAATATAGGATAAAGTATCTGTTGTCTAAATATAGATTGAACTTGATGGACGTATGTCTTTTTTCAACCACATCTACTATGTAACTATGTAACTATGTAATGGTAAAGAAAGAGAGACAGTGGGTGCCCCATAAAGAAAAGACATATATGGGAATAATCAGATTAAAGGTCAAGTCACTGATGCGATGAAATATGTTTAGGAATGAGTATCAATGGTTTACTTTGGTTTGGTGATTAGCTTGACTTTACTTATTCCAATGGATCAGAACTAAAATCCTTCTACACAAGAACTCTTCAATGCAAGGACAAGAGAGAGAAATAAATATATTGAATGTTGGTTTGCTAGGTTCATTTTTTCCAAATGCATCTTAATTCAGTGTAAATTCACCCCCTGTGTGCCAGAGGGACCACAGCACCAGAGTGCCATGGACCCACTGGTACTCGCGATCATGTGATCGCTCTGTTACTGATAACGGAACAGAAGATGAGGAGTTCTCCTCTTCCTGTAAAATACTCACCTAAATAAATGAGTAATTTAGATGATAACATAGTCTCTATGTCATAGGGCCCCTTGAGTGTTAGATCCTATGACGTAGTAACAATGTCCGTCGGCTCCCAAAAGTTAACATATCCTTTTAAAGCTCCTATGTACTTTTAGAAACCTCAATAAGATGAGCTTGAACAGAAAATCTATAGCCAAGTGGTAGTGGGCGAGTATAATAATAGCACATTTTTGTGTAGTGCTGCTAGTTTTACGTAGTGCTTTACAGAGACATTTTGCAGGCACATATCCCTGCCCCGTGGAGCTTACAATCTATGTTTTTGGTGCATGAGGCACAGGGAAATAAAGTGACTTGCCCAAGGTCACAAGGAGCCGGCTCCAGGAACTGAACTGCAAACTCAGTGCCAGTCAGTGTCTTTACTCACTGAGCCGCTCCTTCTCCCGTAGACATATGGATAGAGTTAAAACACAAAGCGCTTTCTAATTCTGAATATAAAACCTTTAAAGTGGTTTAAACATGTAAATTATTTAAAATCTGTACCTCTCCTAGGCTACACATATTTTATATACGTATATATACACACCATTTTCGGGGTTGTTTTTAACTGTGTAAAAATCTTGTATATAAAATAGACTCAAACTGCCAAGTAAATTATTATTGACAACGTCACCTTATTAAACACACCAATACTGACAGAAAAAAATAAGCTATTTTGAGAGCATCATTCATACAATCATTCAGTATCACTGTGTACCAAAACAACATCTGTTTTAAGCTCCATGTTGAATGTTTCTAGCTTGAGTTGTCTTATGGCTTCACAGCTCTATGAATAGGAAAATGCAAATGAGGAAATATTCTGATTCTGACAGTTATTAATCATTAGAAGCTTTTGCTATTAAAACAAAATGAAAAAGTGAGAATAAAAAAAACACCCTGGAAAGCCGAACAGGAGCATCTAATAAAGGGACTGAACGAAATCATAAGAGGAAATCCTTACAAATCCAAAGGCTACTCCATCGGACCCTTGTATAACACTACATCATTAGTGATTTGGAGAAGAGCATGTCTATGATATTTTATCATGCTATTTATCAGCAGAGGGGCTATCAACGTGGAAAGGGTTATATAAAAAGGGTTACACTTGTTGATTTCCCTTTTTATCAAGCCATATAGGTTTTCTGCTGCAATTCTTTATATTTTTGCCAATTGAATACTACTCTAAGAACAGCTATCATTACATTGTGCTACTGCATGAAAAGAATGAATGACCGACATACTGTAAGTGGTATTTCAAAGAGACCAAGGGTGTGCAGAGAAACACACACTACGTTTCCGGAAATCATCTGCAGGGCGCCGCTAAGTGGAGTGTGCGTGGGGAGAAATAAAATGATGACCGGATCAGTCTGGATTTCAGTAAACAAAAGGAGCGCCGGTTTGTAAAATGTACATATACAGATACATGGAAATACTGTACACAGTAAGCACAACGATTGAGTCTTACAAAGACATGTCAAAGGGTATATTCTTGCAGATGTGTTCTTAGTATAAAAACTTTTCTTTCTTGCAGCATAGCGATAGTGGGGGTTGTGTGCATCCAAGCAGCAATGCATATACCCAAAAAGTGTAAAAACATCTTTTCATACCTAGTGGTAAACCCTTTCAGTCCTGAATAACTCTCTCTGGTGGAACACCTTACATTCACCATCTGTACCACCATATTTTAGTTGTCCTATCACTGCTTGTCTATACATGTGGAACTCCTAAACATCCAACATTTTTACACCCCACTACAGTCATAGCATACAACATATAATTAGCAGGACATTGTCATATATATATAAATCACAAAACAATCTTACTCATATACAAAATATTGGAAAAATACTGGAAGAATTGTATTTCCAGTTCTCCTAAAAGTCAAAAACTTATTTTTGGCAGAACTTTGCTCTATCCTATAGTATTACGCATTGTTTTTTGTAATAACATTTGCTTTACATGCAATAACAACGCTGTGTGATGACATTTCTCCCTCTCATATCATTTGAATGCACTGTCCAATTAATACATGAAGCCAACATCCCACAATGCAACAGAAGTAAAGAATATAAGGAACAATGCAGATTAGTTCCTAAAACTGTGATGTTTCATTATTTAAAAATCTTCTAAGTGGTACATCCCACCCCTAGCATAAGTGTGAGCACTGATTGTTGTGCAAATATCCTATACAAAAAGAAATGTGCAAGCTTTCCATTGAACCCACACTGTAATTATTGCAACCCCTAGCACATAGAGTGGTTCCAGACTATATAACTTTCGCAGGGGAAGGTATTTCTTTCAGAAGATTAACAGAGACCATCTGTGTGTTACTGTGAGCAACACAAATTGTCATAGTGCGTACCATTCATTATGGACAATCTCATAACAGCATAGTGCATTAAAACATTGTGTAACACGCCAGAAATATAAAATATATGTCACTATTTTTTTTTAACATCACTGACAGATCACTCAGTGATTGCAATGGAGCATGTAGACATGCAGAAGCACCTAAATATTGAAATTAAATATTAATTAGCAATAAATACAAAATACATTACAATGGCCCCGTCTTTTGCAGCTGGGGCACTTTCGTAAATAGCACCCTGCTTTGCAAAGTGTCTAAGACAGTTAGTAAACATTCCATCCCACCCAGGTTTCTTAGGAAAACCATTTAAATTAAGTTATAAAAGAGCAGAACATTGATGTACAAAAGGGAGAAATTGAAACATCCCAAAATTATTTGTGAATCAAGTAAATTGTCTCCCTATTGTCCCATAGCATCACTGTAGAATAAATAATCCTTGATGATGCAAATTATGCTTTATGCTACTGCAGCCAACATTACTGCAAAGCATACGCTAAAGCAGACACTAAATGAATGTCTTGAATACACTAAATGACACTTAATGTTGATTCGGAATCATTTCTCCACAAAATTCAGAAGGAGCAGGATCACCCAAAAAAGAAGAGCATATATAGTGTACACGGTCTCAGAAAAATTATAGGGAGGATCTTGATTTAATCTTGGCTCATATGTCAGCCCACTTACGGTGTGTAGATAAATAAACATCCTTCTCCAACTGTGGAGTTGTTTGAAGTAGAGGACTTTGGGAAACAAGAACTCACCAGAGGTTTTTGCCCATCATTCACCTAAACTTTTATTAGTTCACTGATATGTCACTTTGACCCATTAATATTTATATGTTGTGTGAAAGCGCCGTCTAATATCACTGTGTGGGTTCGGAAGCATTGCCACAGTGTCTTCAGCTTGATCTGCAGTACCCTTAGTCCATAAGTCCTTAGGACATTTCTTCTCAGCTATTATTGTTACGAACAGAAAAATCTAATAAATTACTAAATCATCATCGGAATGATCAAACACAGCCCCGCACTTGTATCATTTGTATTGAAATTGAGTGGAAGGTTAAACGTAAATACAAGAATTTCAGAAGCTAGTGATTTCAGTTCATTCCCATTGACATCAATTGGCAGGTTGATTTATCCTACAGTATCTACTAGCAAACAATCCATTGTGTTTCAGAGAAATATATTTTAGTGGTGAGGAGAAAACGGGGCCTATTCATTAATGTGTGAGACTCTGTGCAAAACTACCTGGCAAAGGGAAGATGGTTCTATAGCAAAAACATCAGGAGTTCAATTTGGCTACAAAAGTAGTATGTGTGACATGGTTTGTCTTTGCCAGTGTCAATGCTACTAGGAAGAGAGAGATCACAATCTCTCAAAAATGTGAAGATTTTTCTTGTCAACTCCTATCTTGCACCTTATTGAATGCCACATGTGTAATGATCGTAGGAACTTTATAGTAGGAACTAATGGCACTTAGGCGCTGATTCACAAAGCAGTGATAAATGGGTTTAAGTATGATAAATGCCTTATAGCACGATACTGCCTGCTCTGCTATTCACTAAGCAGTAATAACACTGCAGTATTGCGCTATAATGGCTTTTTATCACCCATAAACAGTCATTAAAAAAAAGTCGTACAATAGGCCAAAAAATGGCTAATTCACCGTTTGTTGCCAGTAACTACTATTCACAAAGCTGTGATTAGTTTATTGTACTATAAAAGCTCACCAGATTTTATCACCAGCTAAAGGCTGGCACAAACGAGATGGAGACATACATGTATAAAAGCATAAACAAACAAAATGACTGCACATTATTTACACCAGAGGCCAGCGGGGGCTTCCAGGTTCTGGGGGCCCTCAGGTGGTCCTTGTGGGTGTCTGGGGACCCCCGGGGGATCCTTGTGGGTGTCTGGGGGCCCTTGGGTGATCCCCACGGGTGTCTGGGGGCCCTCAGGAGGTCCCCTGGTGTCCTGGGGCCGTCAGGTGGTCCCCACGGGTGTCTGGGGGCAATCGGGTGGTCCCCACTGGCCTGCAGTACCAATCATGTGGGTACATTTTCTTCCCAATAAATTTAAATAAATACACCCCCCTACTCCCACCCCCCTTCCCAAACACATACAGTAATGTAATGGGCAAAATAACTATTATCCAGATATGATAATTGCTCATTTGCCCATTATAAAAAAAACATTAGCCAGCCAGCAGAAATAAAGTAAATAAACCTTTCTACTTACCCCTGCCATCATGAAGGGCGTCCTCATCTGTATACTCCAGGTCCATGTCCACTGATGCCAGCAAGAATACATGAAAAAATACAATCTAATGGCCCCTAACCCCTTAATCACCTTAGCAGTTAATAACCGCTATAGTAATTAAGTGGTTAACCCACCCTTCCACGCTACCCACCCTGGAGGCCAAACCACCCACCCGGGACCACTATACCCATCCTGTACCCATTGATTGGCATAGTGATACATCATGGCAAAGAGAAAAAAGATAAGCCGGCGCCAGTTCAAACCGTGACGTTTAAAGTCCAAATCAAGTCCTTTAGTGATGGTGATGAGCAAAGTGCAGATTTCCTCCAAAACGTGACGTGATATGTGAAAAAACAAAGAGAGAATTATGGTGCAGTATGTCAAA
Organism: Ascaphus truei; assembly: GCF_040206685.1. Lineage (NCBI taxonomy): Eukaryota > Metazoa > Chordata > Amphibia > Anura > Ascaphidae > Ascaphus > Ascaphus truei. The sequence continues at coordinate 138,585,414 of NC_134484.1, forward strand.
TTGAGGACATAAAAACATATACCACTGACAACATAAAACAAACAAGACAGACTCACAACAACAACTAGCCAGACAAAAATTAATAAAAAGCTATTTAATAACAACTAATGCAGAATTCTGGATAATTTCACACACTAATCCGGGGGGGCAAAATCGTTGCCCTACTCACAGGATGCAGGATGTTTGAAAGCAGTAGTACTGGAAGCACTTTCTGTGGATCCAAGATGGCCACCGGAGCTCACTATCTGGCGTCCCCACGTGTGGCAGATGCTGTATGGAGCTCCAGAGGGTCTGGATCAGTGATGCTGCTACGCGTGTCTCTCTCTCCTCCTGCCGGTTTCAAATTCTCCTTCTCTCCTGTACCCAGCCGTGCGGTGTACTCTCCACGAATAATAAGCTTCTAAAAACGAGTTTTTAGAAGCTTATTATTCGTGGAGAGTACACCGCACGGCTGGGTACAGGAGAGAAGGAGAATTTGAAACCGGCAGGAGGAGAGAGAGACACGCGTAGCAGCATCACTGATCCAGACCCTCTGGAGCTCCATACAGCATCTGCCACACGTGGGGACGCCAGATAGTGAGCTCCGGTGGCCATCTTGGATCCACAGAAAGTGCTTCCAGTACTACTGCTTTCAAACATCCTGCATCCTGTGAGTAGGGCAACGATTTTGCCCCCCCGGATTAGTGTGTGAAATTATCCAGAATTCTGCATTAGTTGTTATTAAATAGCTTTTTATTAATTTTTGTCTGGCTAGTTGTTGTTGTGAGTCTGTCTTGTTTGTTTTATGTTGTCAGTGGTATATGTTTTTATGTCCTCAATTTGACATACTGCACCATAATTCTCTCTTTGTTTTTTCACATATCACGTCAGGTTTTGGAGGAAATCTGCACTTTGCTCATCACCATCACTAAAGGACTTGATTTGGACTTTAAACGTCACGGTTTGAACTGGCGCCGGCTTATCTTTTTTCTCTTTGCCTAGTTACTGACTGTACAGTCAGTTTTTGTCTGGCTGCCAATTATTAATATTATATTATCTTATTATTGTGTGTTTAGCGCTGTTTTGCACCGTCTTTTCTGATAGTGATACATCATACCCATATAATATGGGCTTGATAAGCCACTATAGCAGTCAATGGTCACTCTAATAAAAAAGCATGAAGGCCAAAAATACACAATAATAAAAGATATACACAAGCACCTAAAAACTCCAATTAAATAAATAAAAGCACTAGACAACCAATTAATTTAATAAATAAAAGCACTAACAAACCAATCAATTTAATAAATAAAAGCACTAACCAGCAAAATAATTAATTAATTTTAAACATTAGCCAACAAAACAATTAATGAATTTAAAACACTAGCCAAGAAATCAATTAATTAATAAAACAACTAGCCAACACATTAATTAAAACCAGTAGCCAACAAAATAAATAATTAATTAAACCCACCAAACAATCATAAAATGAAATAAAAACAAGCCAAACAATAAACAGAAAAATAAAAAATCAATAGAGAATAGCATTTGCCAAAAAATGCATTGGCTATCACTGTGTTGCTATGTACTCTAAACGGGCACAGATTAATACATTATCAGTAAATGGGCAATGAAAAACATGAAAATAAAAAAATACTATAAAAAACCTGTAAAAATAAAATTACATACATTCAATATTTTTCTTACCTTTAGAAGCGTTGACCCTCCAAATCCTGGCATTTCAGGAAGCTCTCGTACCGCGACATTATCAAAGTCAATGCAACGCCACCCACCTTGAACATCCGGAACAGGTAACAAAATTCTTCTTTTTTTTTATCTTTTATCACCTTCTTCTATCTTCATCTGTTATTATTTCTTTCTTATCTTTAATGTTCTTCATCTGTCAATCCAACCCCATGGTAAGTCCCAACGGATGTAGTTTCGTCGGCATCTTCCTGTGAACCGCATTGATTTCAGCCTTGGGGACCCCCTACTTTATGAGATACAGCCCCTGTTATGGGGTGTCAGTATACCAGTGCAGGATTTATATCCCATGGTCACATGACGCGGGAGATTTAAAAGCACAGGGGATACCAGCACCCCATACCGGGGCCTGTATCTCTGGAAGTAAGGGGTCCCCGAGACTGAAATCAATGCGGTTCAGCTCATCAGACCCCCTTGCTCATGTACACTATTATTAAAATCAATATTTTTATTGCACGATCGCCTGTAAGAGCCATGCATGGAGACACTGCGTCTCCATGCAGCTCTTATAGGCTGCATTTTTTCTAGCAGCTATCGCGCTATAGAATTTATAGCACGATAGCACTGATACAAAAAACAGGTCGCACGATAGTGCATTTGTTTTTATCGGACTTTAAAAAATGGCCTTCACTTCTTAGTGAATCGCACTTTTGGCTTCATGTCATATAGCACGATAAAAAAAATGCATTGTTGGACGCAAAAGCACTGATTTTATCACTGCTTTGTGAATCGGCCCCTTAGAGTGTTATATGGGACACCTCCTTTTCCGTTTGCATTATCAGTGATGTCATAATCATGTGATCACTCTGAGTAGCAAACAAGTGATTGTGACATGCCTTTGGACTGTGGCCCCTATTTGCCAAAAGATTGGTTCTATTGATTAGCATTATCCACAGTAAAAAAAGAAATGTAAGTACTGACCAGTGTTGCTCTGGATGGTCCTCACTGTAGTAGTTGTGCGTGCAGGAGAAGTTGGCCGGAGCAATACGCTATCATCATCTTGAGAACATCCTTTCTCGATTGCTCTAACATAGCTGTGGCTCCTCATTCGAAAACATGCTGGCATTGGCAGATCCAGGGCATCAACTGCCTGAGATTCAAGTTCATTGAACACAGACTCACAGACTGATTCAAATTGACCATTTACTTCCAACTCACTAACCTGTAGGCAAAAAAAGAAGGCCTTGTTAGGAAATTTCTGTGATTTTTTGGAGATGTTGGAGATTGGGTTGGTCTTTTTAATACATTTGGCAAAACAGCTTAGGAATGGTATGTAGTTACATAGTAATATGAGGTTGAAAAAAGACACAGTATGTTCATCAAGTTCAACCTACGTTAAATTTAGTTGGCAGATACTTATTCTATTTTTGTATCTACAGTATATTGATCCAGATGAAGCCAAAGAAAAACCCCCAGTGAAACAGTATCCAATGCTGTCTCATACGGGGGAAAAAAAATTCTTCCCATATTTATGTAACCGCTCTTTATTTGGCCATACCTCAGTATATGCGGTGGGGGCCTGAATCCGTTTACTTTAGCAACCCTCACTTTTGAGTGGGATCAGTAATAAGGGGCACAACACTGCAGTTTACATATAACAGTTTTATAAATAAAAGGAACATATATAATACATAACACAATTACTAACACCCCAGAACTACCCAGAACTGCGCAAACAAATAATAACTTTTATCTCTGTCTGGCCTCCCAATAATGGGTACTGGCCTGTAGATTCTGGTGTGCTAGCGCAATCGTTAGAGCTCATAAACTGTGTGTGTATTTCAGGCCTGGTGCTTCACAAAGATCAAACTGTGATGGCAATATAACTGAAGCTTATATCTTTTGTGGGTTAGCTCACCCACTCCAACCTGATGTAAATCCTGCATAGCTGGGCTCTCTAATCTCTCTCTGTAGTAGCCTCTGTCTGCCGGCTTCCCTCTGCACTGTTAGGTCCTGGTCTTTGCTGGGCCCTGCTGCATGCACTGGTCCAGTGGGGCAACTCTCTTTCTGCAGTTCCCTCTCTCTTAGGGGTCCTGCATGGACTCTCTGTGCAGGATGGGCCTGCACACCCTCACCCCCTCAGTTCCCTTTCCAACTGTCTCCAACTGTCACCAACTGTCATCCACTGACTGAGCACAGTGACATAGTCCAGTGGAATGTATTCTTAAAGGGGCCATGCTTGCTTGTACTGACTGATCTGAGTGGTTGATTTGAAGTGCTGGTTGGTTAAAGTGTGTGCAGTTAGAACCAGAAGCAGTTTGAACAAGGAAGCGGTTAAACAAGGTATAGTTTATTGAAGTACAGTTTACTGTTAGTACTTCTAAACTTCATAGTTGCTAGAATGAGCAAGATTGAAAATGCCACTCAATGCACATCTTGCCACATGTATGTGCACTTGGAGCAGCTGTTCCAAGGAGCATACCGCTGTGAAAAGTGTGAGTGGGTGGTCTCTTTGGAGTCAGAGATTGCTGTTCTGAAGAGGCAACTTGCAATATTGAGGGACATTGGCAATCTTGAAAGGGAATTAGAGCTAACTGAGTAGGCCCTTGCTTCGACTAGTGGTGCAGATGGTGGCGCTGTTAGTGAGGAGCAGGTAGGTAGTTGGGTGACAGTTAGAAGGGGAAGCAGGGGCAATAGGGAGAGGCAGGTCGTTTCTGAGCTGACACATCCCAATAGATTTGCCATGTTGAGTGAAGATATTGTGAATGTTGGGGCAGAAATTGCAAGGCTGGGGGAGACTAATTCCTCTAGCTGCCATGGGAATATTTCCTCCAGCACAGTGGGGACTCAGGATGCTCAGATACAAAGAAAGATTGTGGTGGTAGGGGACTCCATTATTAGGAAGGTAGATAGGACAATCTGTTGCCGGGACCGCATGAACCGAACAGTTTGTTGTCTCCCGGGTGCTCGGGTTCGGCACATTGCGGATCGGGTAGACAGATTGTTGGGGGGGGGGGGGGCTGGGATTGACCCGGCGGTCTTGGTATACGTTGGCACCAATGACAAAGTTAGAGAAAGATGGAGGGTCCTAAAAAATGATTACAGGGATCTAGGCCAAAAGCTTAAGGCAAGGACCTCCTAGGTAGTATTTTCTGAAATACTACCAGTGCCATGCGCTACCGCAGGGAGACAGTCAGAGATCAGGGAGGTTAATGCATGGCTAAGAAAGTGGTGCAGGAAAAAGGGGTTTGGGTTTTTAGAGCACTGGGACTCCTTTTCTGAGAGGTGCCATCTATATTCTAGGGACAGATTGCACCTCAATGAAGAGGGATCTTCTGTGCTAGGGGGGAGAATGCTAAAAAGGTTGGAGGAGATTTTAAACTAGGATGGAGGGGGGAGGAGAATGAAACAGATAATGAACTAAATGGAATAGATGAGGATACAAGGTGGTATGGAGGTATAATGAGGGCAAGTGCAAGTTTGACAAGCAATGAGACACCCATAGTAAATACAGATAATACTAGAAAACTTCTAAAGACTAAACCAAGTGGGAGCAGAAAGGAAGGAGCAGATAAGATAATAGTACAGGCTGAAAAAAAACTTAAATGCATGCTTGCTAATGCAAGAAGCCTGACAGATAAAATGGGGGAACTTGAATTAATAGCTGCAAGGGAGCAGTATGATATCATAGGCATTACTGAAACATGGTGGGATGAAATTCATGACTGGACAGTTAATTTAGAGGGTTATTCTCTTTTTCGGAAGGATCGAACAAATAGAAGGGGAGGTGGAGTATGTTTATATGTTAAACCGGATCTGAAACCTATTATAAGGGATGATGTCTATGAAGGGAATGATGTAAATGTAGAGACTTTGTGGATAGAAATTAGCAGTGGAGGTAAAAGTATAAAGAAAATGTTTGTGGGAATATGCTATAAACCACCAAATATCTGTGAGATTGAGGAAGCTAAAATACTTTTGCAAATGGAGTAGGCATCAAAACTGGGTCATGTTTGCATAATGGGGGATTTTAATTATCCAGACATAGACTGGGGCAATGAGATTAGCGTTACAACAAAAGGAAACAGGTTTTTGGGGGTGCTTAAAGACAATTATATGACCCAAATTATTGAGGAACCAACCAGGAGAGGAGCAGTTCAGGATTTGGTCATATCAAACAATGTAGAAGTAATAACAAATATTCAAGTCCAGGAACATTTGGGTAACAGTGATCATAACATGGTCTCATTTGAAATACATTATAAAAAAACAGATTACTTGGATTCAACAAAGACTTTAAACTTTAGAAACGCAGATTTTAATAAACTGAGGTCTAATCTAGTAGTAATACAATGGGATGATGTTTTTGCAGGGAAAAATGTAGAAGATAAAAGGGCAGTCTTTAAAACATTGTTAGAAAAGCACACTTATCAGTGTATACCCTTGGGTAATAAGTATAAAAGAAATAAGTCAAAACCAATGTGGCTAAATAAACAGGTAGGGGAGGAAATGGACAAGAAGAGGAAGGCGTTTAGATTCTTCAAGTCAGAAGGGACAGAGACATCTTATCAGAATTATAAGGAATGTAACAAAAATTGCAAAAGGGCAATCAAATTAGCAAAAATGGATAATGAAAAAAGGATTGCAATAGAAAGTAAGGTCAACCCTAAAAAGTTCTTTAAGTACCTTAATAACAAAAAAATGAGAAAAGAAAATATAGGACCCTTTCAGTGTGAGATGGGTAAGCAGATTATTTGACATAAGGAAAAAGCTGAGGTATTAAACAATTTTTTTGCCTCTGTGTTTACCAGGGAAGAAACAAGTTCAATAGTAGTGCCGCAGGAGGAAGCCACAACCTCCATAGTAATGAACAATTGGTTAACTGAGGAAGAAGTCCATAAGCGACTTGAAAAAATTTAAGTAAATAAGGCACTTGGCCCCAATGGCATACATCCAAGAGTTCTCAAGGAGTTAAGCTCAGTAATAGCAAAACCATTATATTTAATATTCAAGGACTCCATTTCCACAGGCTCAGTACCACAAGATTGGCGTAAAGCAGATGTGGTGCCTATATTTATAAAGGGAGCTAGATCACAACCGGGAAATTAAAGACCTGTAAGCCTGACTTCAATAGTAGGGAAACTACTTGAAGGTTTAATACGGGATAATATTCAGGAATACCTAATGGAAAACAAAATTATTAGTAATAGTCAGCATGGATTTATGAAGGATAGATCTTGCCAAACTAACCTTATTTGTTTCTTTGAGGAGGTAAGTAGGAATTTAGACCAGGATAATGCAGTGGTGTGGTCTACTTAGATTTTGCAAAGGCTTTTGATACGGTTTCACACAAGAGGTTGGTGCACAAAATAAAGAAAATTGGACTTAGTAATAATATATGCACCTGGATTGAAAACTGGTTAAAGGACAGACAACAGAGGGTTGTCATAAATGGAACTTTTTCAGCTTGGGCTAAAGTCGTGAGTGGAGTACCTCAGGGATCGGTACTGGGACCCCTGCTGTTTAACTTGTTTATTAATGACCTTGAGGTTGGGATCGAGAGCAAAGTCTCCATCTTTGCTGATGATACTAAATTGTGTAAGGTAATAGAATCAGAGCAGGATGTAATTTCTCTTCAGAAGGACTTGGAGAGACTGGAAACGTGGGCAGGAAAATGGCAGATGAGGTTTAATACAGATAAATGTAAGGTTATGCATTTGGGATGCAAGAATAAAAAAGCGACTTACAAATTAAATGGAGATATATTGGGGGAATCCTTGATGGAGAAGGATTTAGGAGTGCTTGTAGACAGCAGGCTTAGCAATAGTGCCCAATGTCATGCAGTAGCTGCAAAGGCAAACAAGATCTTATCTTGCATCAAACAGGCAATGGATGGAAGGGAAGTAAACATAATTATGCCCCTTTACAAAGCATTAGTAAGACCACACCTTGAATATGGAGTACAATTTTGGGCACCAATCCTAAGAAAAGACATTATGGAACTAGAGAGAGTGCAGAGAAGAGCCACCAAATTAATAAAGGGGATGTACATTCTAACTTATGAGGAGAGGCTAGCTAAATTAGATTTATTTACATTAGAAAAGATTATTTACATTAGAAAGTCTAAGAGGAGATATGATAACTATATACAAATATATTCAGGGACAATACAAGGAGCATTCAAAAGAACTATTCATCCCACGGGCAGTACAAAGGACTCGGGGCCATACCTTAAGGTTGGAGGAAAGGAAATTTCACCAGCAACAAAGGAAAGGGTTCTTTACAGTAAGGGAAGTTAAAATGTGGAATTCATTACCCATGGTGACTGTGATGGCAGATACAATAGATTTGTTCAAAAAAAGGTTGGACCTCTTTTTAGATGGGAAAGGTATACAGGGATATGCCAAATAAGTATACATGGGAAGGATGTTGATCCAGGGATTAATCCGATTGCCAATTCTTGGAGTCAGGAAGGAATTAATTTTTCCCCTAAATGAGGTTTTTTGTTTGCCTTCCTCTGGATCAATAAGTAAGTATAGATATAGGATAAATTATCTGGGCAACAATTGTTTGTCCGAGGGCAGCAGCATTTACTTAGACAAGGTCCTAAGGGATTTCGTCATTAGTCTCCCATCGTATGTTCAGGATACGAAAGACACACTTAAGAGACTTGATGGGATCCATGTTACACCTGAGACTATTCTTGTGAGCTTAGATGTTGAATCACTATATACTTCCATCGTTCATAAGAATGGTCTCACTGCTGTCCAATACTTTTTGTCGACCAGGGACTGTAGGTTTAACAGACACAACTCATTTGTTTTGGATCTATTGAATTATGTTCTAACACATAATTACTTTGTTTTTGATGGGCTGTATTACCACCAGACCCAGGGTACCGCCATGGGCACAGCCTGTGCCCCTACGTATGCCAACTTGTACCTGGGCTGGTGGGAGTGTATCCACGTTTTTAATTAGGATTTTTCTGTGTACACTGACCACATCTCTATGTGGTTCAGGTACATAGATGACATTTTGCTCCTATGGGAAGGCTCCACTCAACTTCTCCACGAATTTGTGGAAAAGCTGAATACTAATACTCTCAATTTGAGGCTCACGACTGTGCTGAGTACCATCTCAATAACATTCCTAGATCTGAATATCTATATTGACTGTGACCGAAACATCCAAACAAAGGTCTATAGGAAAAGCAGAGCGACTAACAGTCTGTTATTAGCACAGAGCCAGCATCCTAGCAGCCTCATAAGTGGCATCCCAATAGGGCAGTATCTCCGACTCCGGAGGAATTGTTCTACGATCGAAGAATTTACTGCACAATCCAAAGAACTTCGATCTAGGTTCCTCAATCGTGGCTACCACATCAAAACATTGAATAAGGCTTACCATCGGGCATTACATAGCGATAGGTGTTCTCTTTTGTCCAGCAACAAGGTAAAATCTAAGGACAAAACAATCAGAGTCATTGGCACCTTTAACAAGAGATGGTGGGCTATCAAAAAGATATTTGCCAGACACTGGCATCTCTTACAGGCCGATGATGACTTGGCGCAGGTTATAGGCCCCAGACCCATGATTACCAGCAGACGGTCTAAGAACCTACGGGACTCACTAGTGAATAGCCACTTTCAGCGTCCTAGACCCACCACTTGGTTGAGCCCTGTGAAGGGCATGTACCGCTGCCAAGGGTGTAAAGCATGCAGACACATCAACGTTGGCAAAGTATTCACCAATCATGACAATACATCACAATTTTGTGTGGACAGTTTCATCAACTGTCGGACTCCCAACGTTATCTATCTTATCACATGTAATTGTGGTAAGAGATACGTTGGAAAAACGACAAGACAACTACGTAGACGTGTTCTAGAACACATAAATTCCATTAAACATTCCGCGGAAACGTCTGTTGCTTGACATGTTACACAATACCATAATAGCGATACTAATATCATCAAGTTCATGGGCATCTACCAGCTGAAATGTCCCATGAGAGGGGGTAATATTGACCAATCCTTGCTTCGTATCGAAGCTCAATGGATATTTAAATTAAAAACCAGGAGCCCGAATTGACTCAATGAGGGGTTCACTTTTACACCCTTTATTTGATCTGAGAGGGCACTTTTGGCCAGACCAACCCACCCTTTATGATGTGATTATACGGTTGGTTTATTTATGCGTTACTCTTATGAGCAGCCATATCATTTTCTATGTCCTTTGTGTTGGTCTCCAGCATTTGGTATTGAAAGATATTACAGTATATCAATGACCATAATACCAGAGTTCTAAACCCAGGTTTTGGGTTTAGACGTTGTGTACGATGTGTATGTGTGTAGAATTAAATTCGTACAGATTATAAATACTTTACACATATACATTTATCAGGCTTTTAATTAATTTTTATCACTACATTCAATCGTGACACATTGAGCAATATATTATTATGGGGGATTACATACAATCTAATATGTGCAATTACTCTTTATACCAACTAGTTTAAAAAGGTTTTGCAGACCCTTGCCCACCCCTATCTAGATCAGTACCTGTTATGTGTTTAATAATAACCTTTGCATCTGTTGACTTTCAGGGTATAGGCTGATAGTGATTATTGACACACTTCAGCGCTCTACTTACATTCATTCCAAGCTTATGCATGTGCAATGTGCGTTGGCAGAGGGGGTGAATAACTAGAGTGCCACTACACATGTGGAATAACATTTGACAGTGTATAAGATAAATATTTCTAAGTGCCTACGCATGCGTGATATGGACAGACAATTTTGGGATTATTTTCTAAATCCTGACGCATGCGCAACACGCACGGACTTCTACAGCAATTAGCTATGAATTTTCTAAGTCTGTGCGCATGCGCAATACGCCTGGATCATTGTAGTAGTAAATCCTCAAGTCCTCACGCATGCGCGGTTGATTGGGCAACTTGGGAACAGTGTCCAAGTTCTAGCGCATGACCAATGCGCTTGAATGCACATAGGACAAAATCTCTAAGTGCCCACGCATGCGCAATGGGGTCGGCTAATGCTGGTAATACTTTCTAACTCCTCATACTTGCGCAATGTGGTTGGATACTATTGGCAGCAAATCCTGAGTTTGCACGCATGCGCATTTCAATTGGTATCGGGCATTAGTCTCTAAGTTCTGGCGCATGCCCAATACATCGACTTTAATATGGCAATGTTCTTCTAAGTGTCCACGCATGCGCAATGCGTTCGGGCTGCATGAGCTGGATTCTCTAAATCCACGCGCATGCGCAGTGCACTCTCTTTATGCCGATCAACGCCACGCAACCATAGAAGCCACAATAACGCTCGGTTTTTCACACCAACTTGACATTCTGATGCCTGAATGTGCAGCCACTTATCTAGCTCATTTATTTAGCGTTTTTGAAGTTTAATGGGGTTAACTTTGGATACTGGCACACTGCGCATGCGCAACAGCTGGGAATCATCAATTTCACAATCAAGGTACTGTTTGGGTATAAAAGGGCTCAGTCCTCCTTCCCCCAGTAAAATTTGTCCCTGAAGAATCTCCTTTGCTGGAGGGAAACGCGCGTTGGACACGCAATGTTGTCAGTCTCCTACTTAGAGCTGTTTTAATGTAGTGCTTTTTAGTCTCCTGGTTCTATCTATGTAGACCCTACTAGCTGGTTATTTTCACCAACAGTCAATGAGCTTGCCTTCCTGCTGTACATGACATGTGTTCACTTGGAGCTTGTTCGCTGGGCAACTGACTGGTATTGATGCTGTGAGTGTAAGCTTCACTATGCTGTGAAATACTCTCCACCACTCTCATATTATTAGCATCATTACCTAATAAGTTATGGTTATATACCATTTATTATTACTCCAAGTGCCCAGTGGCTCATATGGTTAAGCAGGACTGCTGGATTTCACTCACTGAGCAGGCTATTTATATAGATTTCTACATACTTACCTCTTGGTCTCATAGGTGCTCGAGAGGGGTTTACACCCTGACTAATAGCATCCTCCATTAAAGTACAATTGTCAGATAGTATTTTCTACCCCTTTTCTATGTTTTTGATAAGTTGTTAGTTGTTATTAAAGCATTTTCATTTAGTCTTAGACAGCGGCCCGCTGCCTGCGCTGCACGCGCGTCTGCGAGGCAGGTGGCGCGTCCCTGCAGAGAGCTGCCGGGGTGCGTGATGGGGGAGTGATGGGGGCGTGGCCGTGATGTCACCCGGCAGGTTCGCCCCCATTGGCTGACCCGCCGGGGGCGTGGTCTAGCGCTCCGTCGCGACTCCTGCTCTCAATTGTCTTGAGAGCAGGAGTTTCTCTCGGCGCAGCATGGCGCTTCCCCCTCGCAGCGGGCCGGCCCCCTTGTGGGGTGGCTCTAGTCCCTGCAGCGTCCGCCACAGCAGGCGCTGCAGTAGCCAGCGGGGACCTGGCCTTATGTACTGAAGTAATCATTTGCACTGGTTAGGCAGTGAAGCTTAATATGGGAGTAATTTTTAAAGTATTATCTGCTGCAAAAGTAGGACACAAAACTGGGTTATCAATGGAAAAAATACCAGTGCTGTTAAAAGAATGTTTTATTTTTTTGTGATGAATTCAATACAGGTTTCTTTTTATAATACATTATGCAACCCTTTCACAGTTAGAATAATTTTATATGCAGCTTCCTACTTTTGTCTTCATATAACAATGCTTTTCTCTAATGTAGATTTAACTAGAGGGAGACAAATAATACCACGAGATGTATCACATCATAATGCCACTAAAAGAAAAGGGTTCATTTTCAACTTCAAAATATGGTGCTTTCTTTGCACGAGTTTCGTAGTTGGGCCTGTGATGGCAAGGGGTCCAGTAAAATAAAGGTTAAGCCCGGTCCTTGGCCTCTGTCCGTCATTCCCTTGGGCTCATCTGACCACCATGCCCCTGGGCTACTCAGTTATTCCATGCCTGGGAGCTCCTTGCATCCTATGTAATAATGTATTCTTTATTCCTGTGTGCAATGTAACTCCAAGTATAAAAATTAGTTTTAAAGGTCTCTGGACATGCAGGGCCGAGAAACCCTTTGTTCAGCCCACCTGTGGAAAAATGGCTATTGCTGGGACTGGAGGCAGAAGGGTTTGTGTAATCAGGCCTGGGGAACTGTGACTCTGAGGGCAGGGCCATTGTTCAGCTCAGACTCTGAATCATCGATCTCCACAGGAGGTATCCGGCTGAAACTGGACCCTAGGGTTTTAGTGTAAGCTCCAACTGACTCAGGTCTCAGGGGTTTGATAGTTTTAATTACCCACAGTCCTGATTGGCCTATGTAGCTTGCTTTGTGATTGGCCCACGTAGCATCCATGCTTTAAATGGCTCACATGTAGCATCCGTGTTCTGATTGGATGGCAGCCTCCTCCATAGTTTCAGATGTAGGCCACGGTCTATGTAAAGCACTAACATTCTCCCTTTCACGCATGTTTCCGGCCCTGACCATAAGTTGTGTTCTCTGAGGCTTTTGCCAGAGACACCTGAAAAGCAAGGCTGGGAGACTAATTGAGCAGTGATTTTGAAAGTGCTCTGCTGCGAATTTCACCAGAGAGGTCTGGGTGGTCTGTATCTCCACAGGAGTGGCAGCGCAACACGGTAAAGCCTTGGAAGTGTATTCCCTGTTTTTGTGAGTATATCTCTGATTTGAGTTTTTGTACTGGGCTTGCTGGCTTCGGCTGGAATAAAAACTCTTTATTGAACTGCTTTCTCCTGTCTGGTGCCTGGATCCCTATAATAAGTTCTGGTCTCCTGTGACAGGGCACATGAACATATAACATCCGTAAAACATACTGTAGTAATGACAGTCTGGATTGCACACTACTCACTTGACTGATCGTGCTCATGGCTCTCATGTAGCTCTCATTCCTTGAGCGGAATTTAGGAGACGTGAGAAGTGTGGCAGGATCCAGGGTGTCCATGCTCCTGTTGATTGAAACTTCACTTACTGCCCTCAAGTAACTGTGGCTCCGGATCTGAAGCTTTGGAGAGTGCTCATTTGAGATTCTGCAATGACATAATGTACATTATTAATGAACAAAGGGGACCTCTAACCACAGATTGCAATTTCATTTCTTTAAAACAATGTTAATGAGTTATGCAGTAAGAAGTTCCTGGTCTTGAAGTAGCATTCCTGCCCATGTTTATTTTTTACAGAATGGAAACCAAGGGATCTTCCGAGCTCAACCGCACTGTTTTCAGCGATGAGACTCACGGTTCCCGAGATACTCTGCATTACTTCATGGTTTGCCCAGGGGATTTAAAAAGGGCATCCAATAGGATTCCTGTCAGCAAGTGGGACCAGGGAGTTTTAAAACGGGTAACTTCCCTGGAAAGTATCTGGGGAACCGGGTGGCCCTTGGAGTTGAAAATAGCATCCTGTAAGAAAAGAAAGAGCAGCAAAGAAATAAAACAAGTGGGGGTTTGCTGCTTTAAAAAGTGGGTGTTTTACACTACATTCACTAAGAGGTGCTGTGCCCCAAGTCATCTTCCTTCACTTGAATGGGCTGGACGGTGTATTCAGACGCTAGAAGGTGTCTTGCGGCATAGCACAACTTAGTAAATATGGGCCACGATGGTATACAGGAAAATTATTTCCCTGTACGACCTGTATTAGGAACCAGCAGCTTTTTTAATTTTCACCAACACCCGCACACAAAATAAATTTCTTATGGGATTGGTTTATTAAGAACAGTATTTTGTTTAATCTAATGTACTTTAATGTGCATGATGCAGCATAGTAATTTATATCGCTCACCACCATATTGCTTGTCATGGATACTCCTCTGGTTTTGATGAAAACATTGTATTTCATCTTCCTCACAAATACTGCATATCGGGTCCTATTTATCAAAGTCTGACTCACTAAGCTAATAATTATATGCAGAAAAATTGAACTCAGTGAAACTCATTTAAATATGCGTCATGTCTAAGTACATAAAATCTAATTGCTTCATTAAATATGCACAATGTTTAATTGCATGGTATGTCGGAAGAACTTGCACATTGAATAGACAACAATTACTTGGAATTTGCCCATGAACCTTAGTCAGACCTCTTTAGTAAAGGTAATTATTGTTTCCAAGAACTGCATTTTTAATGGGGTGAGAAGGAGGTGCAGCCTCCAATACTTTCTCATCACTATCCTCTCCATAGGCAACAGGAGTAAATATTTATTAAAAATACATGTTTGTTAACAATAAATCTAATCTTAAAAAAACTGCTGTTTTTTTCATTATTTAGTAAATAAAAATATCACTAGTGGGCACATTCACATGTGTCAGACAGATCTGCAACCCAGCGTTTCACCAATATATCCCAGCACACAATGCTTCCACTGGAGTTAGGGATTCTGGGAAATTACATACAAATGAGCACACAGTGTCACCTTTTACTTCGTCTATTTTAACATGGACCCCTATAAGCATGTGCCTGCTGTATTACACAGCTTGTCAGCACAGCCTGGGTTAGAGAAGTGCATAGCCATTAAAACCTACTTACAGTTATGTATATCTGTTATATCTGTATCTGTTATTTCCCCTAGTGCACCTTACCTTTACCAGATTGAGGTTGACTGGACACCATCTGGTGTGTTTTTGTGTTGCCTCTACACTATGCATAGAACTAGGATTTTAAAATGCTCTTCAGACATAATAAGACTAGTGTAAAGATACTGCACAGAACATAGAACAAGGTTTGGTTGCCTAGCTTGTGGTAGATGGCCATAAAGAATAACTGAATATTGAAGCAGTCATTCCATCCGTTGTGTATACTGACTTTAGTTTACAGACTCGGGAGGTCCTCTGGAGCTGAACCATGTTAGTTTTAGCTCTGGGGACTCCCGGGTTCGAGATATTTAATGGTTTTGTTGCCGATGTTCTTCCTGGACATTTAAAGATGACTGCTGAGGTCATCCAATAGGAAGCCACAATGTCATTGATTGTTGGGGCTTCATATAGGTCTGCCGGACCTGCAAGATTTGGCAGCCATTTAAATTTCCCTTAAGGGAGAGAAAACACTAGCAATTAAACCAGTAGAGTTCCCGGCGCTACAATTAGCGCAGATCAGCTCTGGAGGACCTGCCCGGTTCCAATAATGTGAAAAACAAACAAAAAAAAAGCTTTATTGTTGCTTTAAGTAATACTGAGCATGAAAACAACTTGTAGTCATTTGCTGCGTGAGAGCCTAAATGTAATAGGAAATACAATGTACACAAATTTGTCTTTATGCTAAAAACTCCTGATTGCAGTACTAGAGGACTGGAGTATGATCATGCAGGCTTAATACGACTATCCTATTCAGAACTGGATGAGCATTCCTTTTGTGTTACAGTATGAGTTGCAGATTTTCCCTGTTCTCGATGTGTCACATATTACTGTATAGTAGGTGTAATACAATAACAACCACATGCAATCTCCTGAAGCAATTGTGAAAATAGGAAAACAATCCCCTGCAGGAACAAACAATGTGTATAACATATCGTACTGTATCATAGTGTAGTCTGAATTCTTTTTGGGTTAGATGAATTGGTTGAAATAGAATGTACTGTATCTCTTTATCCACCTTACTTGGTTGGCAAAAACAAACCTATAAATGCTGTTTCAATGCAATGAGAGCCTCTGGGCTCAAGCTTTCTTTATCGTGGATAATGGATATGCAGCTTTCTGAAGCTTGGGGCCAACTAGTGTAAAAACAGAAAATAAAAATACAAATTTCATTGATGGATGGTTTTAATAACAGGCTCTGGGTGAACTCAAAAGCAATACATTATTGCTGGCAATACCAAGACGAGCTGTTTAAAAGCGTGGGCCCTGAATAGTGAAAATATTCTCATACAAAAGATTAGGAGGGAATTATTACACAAGTTTTGCTGTGCATTGCAAATAGCTTGATGATGTATTCCAGTGGTGCGCAAACTTTTAGTCTGCACCCCCTGCCTGCTCTTCCCCTGCTCGCGCCCCCCCCCTTGCCTTGTCACCGGTGTTTCTGACGTCACAACATCATGTGACGCCGCATTGCCAGAAGCCGCCGGAGATCAGGTAAGGGAACGTAGCGAGGCCATGCGCGATCTCCTGGCATTTAATTTAAATGCTTTGTGGAAGAGTGCAGGGCCTCATTAAGCACCGTGCCACCCCACCAATCCTAAAAAAAGAATACGTACACATTATACATTATAAAACAATCTTCTTTGTGAGAGTACTTCCCCCTCCAAACACAGCTTTATACCGCACGTGCAGAGACACCTGTGCACACAAAGGAGCACACCTGAGATACCTGGGAGATATACTAATTTAACTTCGTACATCCATATTATCTGAAGGGAGCTAACACCACCTTTAGGTAAGGCAGGCTTAATGCAAGGTATTTTATTGAAAGCCAACGCAGTGCTAACTTAACATGCCATGAAGCCTTTGTTAATGAGATTACTACTGGCCATTGTTATTACATATAATTAGCTTTGAGGATTCGTGTTAACCTCAGGTAAAATAACGTTCCTTACTCATTTTGATAACAGTATGTTATAAGCACTGAGTTAACGAAGCTGTGTCTATCTGGCCCAAAGTGTTCTATTCAACTGGTCTCTGAAGGGAATTCTCATTAAATTTAGAACACGTTTCTGGGCGGTATGGACAGCATGGAACAAGTAAAGAGACCTTATTCTGAGATCTTCATCCACCTGACATTGACCAGGGAATCATCTCATTTTTTTAAATGTCAGGTGTATTTGTCCTATTTAAATATAACCGGCGCCTACATTAATATAAAACCCATAAATCACCAAAGGTGAAATCCGACCAAACAAATGTCCAGTCCTTGATATCCAATCCATATCCAGATATCTTGAATGAAGTCTCACAGCACATACAAAGAAACAAACAAAAAGAGCAATCATAGTGTAACACTGACAAATATAACACTAGTTGGTGTTTAGTGTCATGTTTGTCAGTGTTACACTGTGATTGCTCTAAGATTAATTAGCGGTCTAATTTTAGGTGAGCTTTTTCGTCGTCCAGTTTTTCAGTATGCATTATCTTGCTGAAAGTACATCGACATTGATCAGTATGAAAGTTATTATTAAATGCCCTCTGCTTAATTCACCTAACCATTGGGTCAACCCTCCAAACAATAATGGCTTAAAATCCGCTCTTAGGTTTCTGTTTAAGGTTTTGCCTGTGAACTATATTGTCCTGTTCACAAAGGCCTTGATTCTACTAATTTCTCAGAAGCAATATATACAAGCAGCTTTAAAATAGTTAAACCTGGGGGGTACACACCTGGTCTATATTTTTGAAATTGGTGAAACAAAGATTTTTTTCACTAGTTTAAGATGCTTTAAGTGGTGATCGAGTGTATTTAAAAAAAAATATGAATAGAGAATGGATTCTGAGTCTGGAAAAGTATGAAAATCTCTTTTCCATTTGTCCCCCAGAGTCTCCCATACTTTTTGATCTGCCATAATTTCCCAGCCCCTCACCTACCACTTTTTCACTTGCTGCAGGCAATTCACTCTAGCACTTAACAGCACTTCATTTAATTCACATGACACACACACATATATATACATACATACATACACTTGGATATCCCTCCATCTTTCCCTTGGGACACTTATTTCCCCCTTCCTCTATTATAGACTAAAATAAGAGACTGTACTGATCAGAAAATCCTGTGTGGTAATTCTGCGTGAGGATAGCATCATTCTGTAGTAGTTTGTGAGAATTGCATAAATCTACAGTGGCTATTAAAAAAGGTCTCTGTGAGGATAGTGTAAATCTATAGAAGCTATTAAAATAGGTCTTTGCAAGGATAAATGTAAATCTGCTGTAGTTATTAAAATGGGTACTCTGAACCACGTTAATAAGTGGTCAGAAAGAACAAAAGATAAATAAAAGATAAACATTTGATAAAGTTAAAAGAAAGTTTGATCTTGTGAACAAGCTGGTCTTGATATGTAAGGAAGAAATTATACATGTCAAATACATTTAAATTGTAAGAAGTCCAGTACTAGGTTTGAAAAATCAGTATTTTGAATTCCAAAGTTGTTGCAAAATTCTTAGAACTATATCAATTAACGGAAAAAAAGTAATTCAGCTATCTCTCTGTCTTGAAAATAGCTTCAGCACTAGTGGCCCCCCTTTCCCTCACTCTTTTTCACTGAAAGGTACACAGAAGGAGTTGCATGTCTGTGAGACATGCAAGTTAATCATTAACCTAGAAAGAAATGGCTTGGATTTAAAATGTAAAGGTGGTTTTTAAAGTAGTTTGAAAGAAATTAATGTATTAATATGAAAGTATTCCGATGAATTAAAATAAGAAAAGAGAAGGAAAATTACGACATGTAATTCATGTTTTCTTATTACTGTACATGTCGTGGAGTGAAGTGTTTGTGTGTCACTCTCTGATCGTTAATGATTTAGAATTAAAGAATAATAAGGGTTAAAATAAACCTATGTAGTATTGTATGTTAGTTTATTTGTGTAATGGTTTAAAAGAACATTTTAAAATTTGGCAGTTGTAAAAATGTTTTATTGCATACTGTCTCCCAGTATAGATTTGTATTTATATTGTAGTCATTCTTTAGCTTATTAACATGTTTTTAACAGGTAGTTTTTAAAATGGCTTAAAATCCGCTCTTAGGTTTCTGTTTAAGGTTTTGCCTGTGAACTATATTGTCCTGTTCTCAAAGGCCTTCATTGTACTAATTTCTCAGAAGCAATATATACAAGCAGCTTTAAAATAGTTAAACCTGGGGGGTACACACCTGTTACACCTGGTCTATATTTTCTAAATTGGTGAAACAAAGGTTTTTTTCACTAGTTTAAGATGCATTAAGTGGTGATTGAGTGTATTTAAAAAAAAAAATATGAATAGAGAATGGATTCTGAGTCTGGAAAAGTAGGAACATCTCTTTTCCATTTGTCCCCCAGAGTCTCCCATACTTTTTGATCTGCCATAATTTCCCAGCCCCTCACCTACCACTTTTTCAATCGTTGCAGGCAATTCATCCTAGCACTTAACAGCACTTCATTTAATTCACACGACACACACACACACACACACACACACACACACACACACACACACACACACACACACACACACACAAACACACACACACACACACACACACACACACACACACACACACACGGGTATCCCTCCATCTTTCCCTTGGAACACTTATTTCCCCCTTCCTCTTTTATAGACTAAGATAAGAGACTGTACTGATAGCCTGTTTGCCATATACTGTAACTCTCGCACATCATTGTTTTGGGACACCATCAACACAGTGGATGTGTTTTCATTCTTCCTTGGTCTTGAGGGTTTGAGAGTGCACTGTAAAAGGGGATTTTTTTAAAAAGAAGATCCTTTCTTGGATCTCGCCTTGTTTCTGTCATAGGGCCTCATGCAGTAAGCGTTGATAAGGGATTTATCGCCATTTTATAGGCAAAATTGGGTTTGAGATTCAGTAAGCGCCGATAAGTGCTTGATTTCGCCAGGTTTCGGAGCCGATTATTTTGTTATGGCCAGTCGGCTGCCGATAAGCCTGTTTTCGCCACTGATCGCCACTTTTTTAAATCGGCTGGATTCAACAAAAAAAAACAGCTTATCGGGCCTGATCGGCACTACGAAATTGAGATGTTATGGCCAATTTCTCCCGCCAACTAAAGTTGGCAGTTTGGAGGGGAGAACGATCGCTAAGGCTGCCGGAACGGCACTTAGAAAAAAAAAATCTTCTGTACATCAATGGAGTCAATGGAGCGGGGACGTATAACAGTATAGTACTGTTTACGTTTCATTGCTCACAATACAAACGTCATTTGCATTACAGTGTGGGGGCATTCCCTGCATTGTGTCACAGCTGACGTGTATTATTTGCATAACATTATACTTTTACATGTTGTCAGCATTTGCGGGTCACATTACTCATCATGTGATGATGTGCCAAGGGAAAATACTATACTCAACTCTTAAAGGAGAACCTCACATCATATCACACATTTTTATGAACTGAGCGACAATTATTTACATGATGTTACACATGTCACACATGTCACACATACACAGTATATTCATGTTCCTTTACATTACACAATGCTTGTAATGTGTCACGCATCTTTAAACGTTCATGTACATCTAAATTCTCATGTTTACATATACTTTTGGGTCCTCCCTATTTTCATGACGTCACTTATTGGACGCTCAATCACATTGCATGTTTACATTGTAACCGTAGCATTACAAGCACTTCAACCTAACTTATACACACATGTACAGTAATTCAGCATTGGGACACCTTGTAAACTCATTCTATAGCAACTATCCTCCTTACAGAAATGCATGCATATGCACACGACTATTCATTGTTGTCAACATGTCACAATAACATGCCTAATTACACATGTTACACAAAACTTTTCCCACGTCAATCTCAGCCTTTTTGTCTAATGACATGACTGACTGTTGCGTTCACAAGTGTTACATGCATTGCACATTACACTATTTATTTTCAAGCAATCTTTGTACAAAGCTTCACGTCACATCATTGGCAAATATCATCATTCCCTGCAGAATACACACAACAAATACTTATAACAACAACAGCACACAGCTTGCCACAGAAGTACTTTATTATGTTAATGTAACACCTTGCATTTTACTATGTCACCTGACATCATCACATACCTATTTAAAGGACGCCCATTACCTGCTCATTCACAGCTACTCATTTCAAAATGTTGAGATTGTTTAGGAGACGGAGGAACATTCTTTTCTATGACATGCTTGATGATGAAGAGAATCATATAGGGCAAGGGAGGGACACACCGAGGGACAGTGACAGGGACAGTCACGCAGATACGACAGAGACAGGGAGAGGGACAAGAGATCAGAGGAGAAGACAGAGGAGACAAGTTGTGCCTCGTCCACGTCTGTACAGGGAGAGAACCCTGTTAGATGGGATGAGTGAGGAGGAGATTGTAAGTCGCTATCGTTTGAGTTCAGCAGCAATCTTAGCTCTTTATCAGGAGATAAGGGGAGATTTAGATTTTTTCACAGCCAGAGGTCGTGCAGTCCCTGGGCTTGTTAAAATGCTGTGCTCATTACATTATCTTGCTTCCGCGTCATACCAGACAACTGTGGGCATAGTGGGCGGGGTCTCGCAATCTACATTCTCGCGGGCCTTGACCCAGTTTCTCTATGCACTCAATAGACGCGCTAGGAATTATATTCATTTTCCTACAGAGGCGACAGAGTGGCTGGAAGTCAGGACTGGCTTTTATAATATAGCAGGGATACCATGTGTGCTGGGTGCAATCGATTGCACACATGTTGCTTTGATTGCATCTAGTCAGAGTGAGCATGTGTACCGCAATCGTAAGCACTACCATTCACTCAATGTACAGGTGGTATGTGATGCGACGATGAGGATAATGCATGTGGTACCCAAATTCCCTGGTTCCAGTCACGATTCCTCCATCCTGAGGAACTCTTCAGTCTTCCATGCGTTCGAAGAGGGACATTTTGAACATGGTTGGCTGCTGGGTGAGTACACATTTACATGTTCTAACACAAAACACATTTTTATTTAGGAATGTTGGCATTGTACAATTTGATCACTAATGTCAGCTTATGTGTGCTCCATTCATTATAGGTGACTCAGGATACGGAATTAGGCCGTGGCTCTTGACTCCGGTGCTAAACCCTCAAACTGAAGCAGAGGACAGGTACAATGCAGCCCATATATCTACAAGATCTGTTATAGAGAGGACATTTGGCCTACTCAAGACCAGATTTAGGTGTCTGGACAGAACTGGTGGGGCTCTTCTATACAAGCCTCAAAAAGTGTCTGATATTATCCTTGCCTGTTGCATTTTGCACAATGTTGCACTGAGGCACAATGTACAGTCAGACCTAGCTGAGCCTGTGGTAGACGAGCATCCCACCCATGTAGCTGCTGAAAATGAACAAACAGCCAGTGGTGGCCAGACACGCCAGAATCTCATCAATTCATTTTTTTCTTGTAAGTAAAAACATATATGTTCCAAGTTCTACTTTTATACTTACATTATGTTATCTTAACAATAATGTTTTTTTATATACCCTTCTGGTAGGACACAGATGAATATGGGTTGCACACCTTTCTTCTCTCTGCTGTGTGCACAAAGGGATGTGGCACCGGTATGTTATTGTTGCACAGGTTATATAATCCCTCTTCAATTGTACTTTAGTTGTGTGTATGTGAATAAAACTGGGGTAACAAAGCACTAATATTTTAGCATTGTGTTGTTCCTTATGCTAACACAATACACATATTATGCCCATACTCATTCATGCTTCTAGTATGCTTACATACAATGTTATTGGTGCAGTGTAACATGTACATCCATATGATGTGTACACCAGCCTGATTTACATTTTGAATGTCATGAAATATACATGGTGTTGCACATTTAACACCAAATACACACTTTGCTGTGTTGTTTACGGTACTGAAGATGGCATGTCAATGTTTGCAATTTATATATTGTTCCTTTGCATTATAGGTATATCTCCAGTATGACTGATCATGGTATGTATATGTGCTGACATCTCTCATAAGATGTGCCTACATCAATCTTCCTATAATTATTTGAAGTCAAAACCCAACATATTGGTTTAAACACAAATGTTACATATATGTACTTTCTGTATCATGTATATGCATTTAGCTACTCTTGAGCTTTCATGTGCATTGTATTAGAAAATGATTACTCCCATTTCATCACATTTTATGTATGTTTCCTTATAAATTCCATTAATGTAATATAGAGGTGTTTGGAGACAAGGGGATAACTGTAGTTATTTCTTTACTTACGGGAGATCATTCATCACGGATGAAATTGACTGATCATAAAACTCCATGCATGAATGCCTGCAATCACAACAATGCGTACTACATCTTATATTTAGCAATGTTGGTATTTTGTAATGCTAGGAATTAATAGTCAACATTAATTTAAATTTGTGACATGTGTATGTATAAGTCACACGTGTGTGGATGTGTCCTACATGTACCAAGTGTTAAACTGTTAACAGAGAAGACAAATTTGTCGCTAATGTTACTGTCATTTAGCATTTATAATTTACCAATATGACAATGTTGGTAATATTTTTGCAATATAAATCACGTCACTTCATCATTATCATGATGATAATTATCAAGTATTCTCACAATTGTAACGTCAATCACGTGCACATTAGCATAGACACACTTTGTAAGACAACTGTTTGTGTCTGTATCAATTTGTGTAGGATCCATGTATAACACCGACAAATGATAACACCAGCTTTATTATGGTAGCTTATATCATCATATTGACTATACTATGTATTTTTAGAACGTTTAATAAACACAGTAAACTATAGTTAGTTAGGTTAATGAAATATACACAGAAACGTACTTCATTACATGATGTTGATGTCATAATCAGAACATCATGCATTGTAGGGGACCACAACATCTGGCCAATAACATTATTTGCTACAGTCCCAAACAATTTTATCAACATACCCATGTAACAAGAGATTTTTAACAAGAAATGGCTAGTTGGTTGTAAGTGTCCTTTACATTGGGAGAAGGAGTGGCTCAGTGAGTAAAGACACACACTGGCACTGAGATTTTGAAGCAGGGGAGTCTGGTTCAATTCCCGGTGTCGGCTCCTTGTGACCTTGGGCAAGTCACTTTATCTCCCTGTGCCTCAGGCGGCAAAAAATACATTGTAAGTTCCACGGGCCAGGGACCTCAGCCTGAAAAATGTGTCTGTAAAGCGCTGTGTACAACTAGCAGCGCTATACATGAACATGCTCATATTATAATTATTATTATTATTCTTATTATTATTGTTACATAGTTTCGACAGTCATACGTTCCATTACACAATAGAATACACAAATGTGTTAGCAGAGTGGGAATGGTTGTTATATATAAAACACACCATGCCATAAAATGATAGTAGTCATTAAAGAACACTCAATAAAAATTCATGAGGCACTATTTTGCAACATCATTATGTTAATTAAGTGCTTATGCAATATAGGCATAAGGGTATCACATTTTTTTATTGTTTGTTAATAAGCGCTGCAAGCAATATAAAATTAGTTCCATATGTAGTATAGTAGTCGGTGGCTCCTCCTCACAATCATCTCATATAAAGGTAGACTCTTCTGAAATCATACATTGATCCGATTGTATCTTCCCCGACATCTCTGAAATACAGCAAACACATGATGGTCAAATATGGCACCTTACTATATATGTATCCGTGACAACGCATTACACAGCTCTATATGATTGTGTACATACACACGTCACTCACTTATATGTTAGAACTACAAGTGTACATCAGTATGTAATGTTTCTTTAAATTTGTAGCAGGCATAACTATGTATATGATGTGAACGTTGCCTGTATACTGAAAAATGTGCGCGCACATCTTAGTGTGCGCACGCACTTCACGCTTGGCTGCACTAACTGTTAGCGCATGCGCAAAACAAAGCGTACGTTGTGCGTTCAATACATCTTGAAAATACCATTAAACATAAAATCTTTATTTCAAATACAATCAATACGAAACTACATTCGTTCTAAACGAGTACATCTGTATTCTTTTGAAACAGACGTGTTTGGACAGAAAAGACGGCCGATAACACAATGCGCAAATGCAATACGTGTGACGTCATGTTAAACCAGCGTGAAACGCACGCTAACACTCCTCCCACTCAATTAACATTCGGCTAACGCCCAGTTTACGGCTACAAACACTGAGCCGCACACATGACACACTGCAGTTACCGTTACTATAACAAAACATGACAGCCAATAGGCTTTGAGGCGCGCACGTCGCTTGGGGGCGGGACTTACATCCGTAATCCTTTTTAAGGACGCCTTGGGCCATGACAAGGGTCCCACGTCATACGTGGTGGACCCGCTTTTAAATGTTGCATGATAACAAAACAGGTATGTGTTAGAGTTATGTTAAAATGTTGCTAATATGGTTAAAGGGATAGGAAAGTACGTATATTTATTCCGTCAGCAATGTGTACTACTCTTTCAGGTTATACTATATTGTATTCGGCAACAATTTCTTTGTGATCGCTACATGTTATGCAGTCTGCAATGTTACGCTGTATCCACGCATTGAAAGGGAAAATGGTGGTTAAAAAAAAAAAAAAAAAAAAAACATTTAAACGCACAGTCAACGCATAACGGTTGTTATATTTACCATTCTTCTAGAATTAACTCTTCGTCTGGCTGCAACTGCTCGCTCCAGAAATGCAAGGCATTTTCATCCACGCTTGACCCACCCGCTGAATCCAGTATGACACACATCTCCTCCATGAAGCGCTCATAGGAATCGCCACTGCTTTCTTCAAACAATTGGTCGGGAGGTAGGTTCATTTCTTCGGTTTCCCATTCCAATGCATTTTCAGCTGAAAGGCTTGGTACATAATCATAGTACTTTTGTTGTTGTACAATGTGGGTTTCAGGAATGGAGGGTGCAGATATTGCAGCAGGTATCGATTCACACGGAACAGTAGTAGCGGATCCATTGCTATTGGCATTAGGAATAAATATGCCTTTCACAACAATATATGTGCCCTCTTTCAGGGTAAAATGCTTTTCCTTTGCAATCTTCCAGAAACCATAGGTGTGTTCTAGCTTATCCTGCACACGTTCAAAAAAGTCATTAGTTGATAAAGTGAATCTTATTGAGGAATTAAAATTCCGCGCATGCCTACGGTCTTGGTAATAAGGATATTTAGCTCGAATCAAATCATAGATTTGGCGTGTGCTTGCTTTGTGTCCGCGACTGTTCAAAATTGCTTCTGAAACCATGTACTTATAACCTAAGAGGGGATTCATATGGTTAACGAATTCATCAGCCATGTCAGAGTAGCACAAAAAATGTGTGCAGTTCTGTCTTCTTTGCTCATCAAAATGATTCTGCTCAATGGCTAACAAATTCCTGTGTTTCGTTTTCAAGGTCAACAAAAGTAACTACTTTTACTCCTTATTTCAAACGCCAATTGGATGTGTCCTTTTAATTGGTTTAACTTTTGTGGTTAGTGATAGGCGAATGTGGGAAAAACATGTATCATTTTTTTATCTCGTTTGTGAAAACATTCCTACACTTATTTCAGTAACATTGAGTTTTCTAGAAAAATAACAAAGAGCACTGTGTGAAAATAGTGCTTAGACAGCCATATCAGTAAATACACACACCTGCAAAATGAAATGTTTTTTCCCCACATACATTTCTGTGTGTATTTGAAAGTCTGGTTAACTACCTGTCTGCATGAGTTTAAATACGTGTGTATCTATATATATATAAATATATCTCTCTCATAAAAATATATATATATATATATAAAGTGTATATTGTACTATATGTATAGTGTGTGTGTGTGTGTGTGTGTGTGTATATATGTATATGTATATATATATATATAATGTATCTTTTTTATTTTTTTTTATTTTGCAGGAGTACACACAACATATTGATGGAAGTAAGTAGGCCTTGTATGAAACCTATTTAAATGGTGATAAACATGAGTGAATTAAGTAATAAACATTTGTTTGCACCCAATAATGTTAGAGGCTCACACTTAGTATAGTTGTCAAACATTAGGCCTGTATTATTAAAATAGTGTGTTTTCACAAGGAAGCATGAAGTGTATGTTTTTTGTAAATACATCTATACCAGTTTAGATAGTACTATATATACACACACACACACACACACACAGTGTGTGTCTGTGTGTGTGTGCATATATCAATACATACTACATATATTTTAGTATAAATTCAGAGATGTTCTTGAAACAAGAACACATAAATGATTAAAGGACAACATTACAATGGCCACCAAAGGTAAGTAATATTTAACACAAAATCCTGCTGTACACGTACAAGAAAGATGTTTGCAGTTAAATAGGTGCTTTTATAATTGCATGAAAATAATATGCACATGCAATGATTACATCAATTAACACACCCAAATGCAATGTTTTGCTGCAAAGTCAATGGCAGCTTCTCTAAACTTAGCAACTGGCTCCTGGTGGACCATTACTGAACAGACGATTAATACATCAATATTTATAACACTATTCATTAATTAGGAGTGTTAACATTTCCAAAACTTCACGTGTACAAGAACATACTTGAAAGTTTGGAAACAACACAGTCTTCAGCATACATACAATAGTAATTAGATAATCTGAAGTCAACAAAACAAGGCCAAAGACATATTTTGTGAATTTTAAAATTTATTTTTTTTGTTCCTTTTGCGAGCGAGTAACAGGCCTGCTTGTTGTCTCTTGAATTTTCCTTTTTCTTTTGCCACCAACTTTAGGCACAACAGAGCCACTTTGAGTGGCCTCTGGCACTTCACGGGCAGGGCTTGTGGCCAGTGACTCACCTACAGGGCTTTTGGGCAGTGATTCACCTACAGGGCTTTTGGGCAGTGACTCACCTACAGGGCTTTTGGGTAGTGACTGTTCACCTACAGGGCTTTTGGCCAGTGACTCACCTACAGGGCTTTTGGGCAGTGATTCACCTACAGGGCTTTTGGGCAGCGATTCACCTACAGGGCTTTTGGGCAGCGATTCACCTACAGGGCTTTTGGGCAGTGACTCACCTACAGGGCTTTTGGGTACTGACTGTTCACGGACAGGGCTTGTGCCCACTGACACATGTGAGCAAGTTGGTAGACACTGCACAAGTGATGGTTGGTCTGTTTCATGTGTGTCTTGTTTTGTTTTTGTCGCCTCCTTTGTAGGTGTCTGCTGCTGAATTTGTACAGATGGCAGCGGTAGGATGTGATCAGGAACCTGCACAGCAATGTCTGCTACTTGACCGGTAACATTTGGGCCTGGTGAATGAATATCAGATGAATGTGGTGAAAACTGACCTGCATGAACAGATCCTGCCTGTGAGGTGTTGAATTGTGGTACATTAGTCATTCTCCAGTAATTAGCTTGTGTTTGCTGAACAACTAATGCTTCGAATGAGGTGTTGATTTTTTGCAACTGTTTAGGCACTTCAATGAAGACTCTGTGGAGATGTGCCAATTGTGAAACTGTTTCTTCCTGCAGTGCAATCATCCTTTCCAGCACTGTCATCAGGTCAGAATGGCGACGATTTTCTGCTTCCACAATTTTTCCCTCAGAAGCTACAATTGCATCATATGTGGTATTTGCTGGACGTTTTGGCGGTAAAACAGTTTCAATTGGAACCTCTTCATGGTCACTTGCTTGTATTTGTGTGTCTATGGCGGCGGCGGCGGCATCATCATCATCATCATCATCATCATCATCATAATCCTCTTCATCATGTTCTACAAATAAATGTACACATTATTAAATGGCATGTTAATCTCTGCTGTGTTACTATGTAATTCTACTGTGTCAAAAGAAACAACTAACATGTTTCCATACGTTTTATAACCTCACATTAAAAACTACCTTGACTTAAGAATAATGTTTGGACTCAGTATGAAATATGAGTGAATGAAAACTTGCTGTAAACTCACAACTCCTACATGATAGTTAACATCACTAGCACAATACATGTTGCCTTACACTTCATTTTCACATACACTAAGTAATCGTATTTAAAGAACATGTGCAAAACAATTAATGAACATGACAACATAACATATAGAAGAGCACATATTATATGGCCACCAACTGATACACTCACCTTCTAGGTGTGATGAGCTGGCTGACCCAGGTGAAGACACTTGTTCCCTCTCAGGTGACACATGTCCTTCAGGGGCAACTATATATAACAATAACATAAGTTTTACATTTACATGTGTAAATATTGAACAAACAGTTATTGTATGTTCTGTATTTATGAGTACGTAACAGCATCAGTTCCTTAACCCAAAATGTGTGTGTGAAAGTGAACATAAATAGTTGTAATAACAATGTACATGCCTGTGTACTTAGAACTTTTGAGTTCCCTAACATAAAACATACTATGTTTCTGCAGTAATGCGTGAGGATAAATAGATAAAATTTGAACATAAAAATCATATGTTGTGTAGTGATATCAGTATCATAATGTACATAACTATCATGAGATGACCATTCACAATGGTTATCATGAAGGTGGTCATATTGCAAAAAGTGTTGTTTTTGGTAGAGGATATGTGTGGTACATTAATATAAGATGTGGCACACCTGAATGTGGCTGTGACTCAACAAGACAACACATGCAGTGTGTGATAATGTGTCATTGATAGTAGTAGTTCAACTATAGATATGAGTGAACTAATGTGTGAGGTACGCTTTGATAAGTAATGAGTTGTTGGGGCATTTAGTAGCTAAAGTGAAGCTTTCAAATGAGTGTGATTAACTTCAGTTGTGCTAGTCAGGTTGTAAGAACGGTATTCCCTTCCCCAAAAAGCCTAATCAGCCACACCTTTCAATTACTTGAAACAGGTGAAAATGGTGTGAACTAAGTTGACCCTAAAATGAGGCTGTAATTAGTGTGTGTGCTGAACCCCACCCCCTCTGTTGAAGTGTATGCTGTGATGAGATATTAATTGCAGCTGCTTTAACACAATGGTAGATGAGCTAAATAGTCGTGTGCAGTTTTTAAGTTATGAAAACAATGACATAAAATATGATACGTGTGCCTCATTATGCTGTCTGTATATGACTTAAAGCAAAAATGGACCTTTTCATAAACAACTATAGATGTGTTAGTGCAAGTGATGTTTGTAGGCCGTTGCATGCAATATATTTGATGCATGCTTAAAATAGGCAGTAATGTCATGTTTGTCGGAGTAAATTAAATAAAATACACAATAATATTCTACATATTTATGTTCTGTACCTGTAGCTAGTAATAATTTCTGATTAACATGTGTTACACATGTGTACTACCCTGTTGTTCCCCATCTTCGCCCACCATCAATTGCTTCCACTGCAGCAATGCATTTTGGGAATTCACATGTAAATGAGCACACAATGGCATGTGCTATATTAGTTACTGCTTTTAGTAGGACTACAACATATATGTCTATTTTGAGATATATATATATACAGAATCAGACATATACATATATAGATGCAGGTATGCTTATATTGTGAAGACAGTATAAAAAGCAGTGTAAATATGCAAAATAACTGTAAGCAACGACACGCCTAGTACAGTAATATTTCTCACCTGGTGGAAATTGTGAGGGATAAATTCCTATATCACGGTCACCAGGTAAGCCTTCCACGACGACGGGAAGTAATTTTGCCCGAAGCAGCTCCTCCAATGGACTTAATATGAGACGTTGTGGTGTCGGCCCACCTCCAGTGCCAGTAGCATGCACGCGTTGGTGTTGTATTTTCTTTTTCAATTTGGACCTAATATCATCAAATCTCTTGTGACAATTCCGCTTGTCCCTCACATGATTCCCACACGCATTGACACCAATGACTATTGTGTCCCACATTTCTTTTCTGCTTGCTGAACTTGTCCGCCCTTGAAAAACATATAAAATATATGAGGTAAATGAATAATAATAGAAGCACCAGTTTCCTACACTGCTAGCTGTTCCAAGAGATAGCAAACATGCTGTTTTATGTGTAATATGTGAAGCACATGAGCATTCACTACTAAACCTATACATGTAAGCAAGGTTGCATTCATATTGTATGCAGTTATGGCAAATTGACCGCCTGTGTTTAGTTGTCCTTGTAAGGCATGATAAAAAGCTGTGTTTCCAGACTAATTAACATAGAAAGATATTCTGAACCCATATTTGCATATGAACAAAACTCAGATGACTTAGGATCACATGTATTTGAATAATAAATGTAAAGGTACACTTACCTAGTAAATGTCCATATATACTGTCATAGTGCTCCAGAATGCCAGTGACAAGAGCTGTATTTTCCTGGTCATTGAAGCGAGGATTACATGGCTTCTCCACACGTTTCTTCCGAGCAGGTTTAGGGTCAGAGCTAGCCTGGTGCTGACTGGACTCTCCTTCTTCCAATGGAAGAGCCTCCAAAAGCTGCCCACCAGCAAGCACGCCACCACCATCCACCCCATCAGCAACTGCGCCACCAGCAGCACTCACAGCACCAGCACTCCCACTCCTAGCACCAGCACTCCCACTCCTAGCACCAGCACTCCCACTCCTAGCACCAGCACTCCCACTCCTAGCACCAGCACTCCCACTCCCAGCAACAGCACTCCCACTCCCAGCAACAACACTCCCACTCACAGCAACAGCACTCCCACTCCCAGCAACAGCACTCCCACTCCCAGCAACAGCACTCCCACTCCCAGCAACAGCACTCACACTCCCAGCAACAGCACTCACACTCCCAGCAACACCACTCGGTGCACCAGCAACATCACTCCCCTGAACAGTACGTTCACTCCGACGCGTACTCGCACGAGTAGCACTCCCACTCCCACCAGCATCACTCTTCCCACGCTTTGCGGGCATACTTCCAGCACTCACAAAAAACAGACAACTAATGTACAGCCAATCACACGAAACACTTTCACATATAAAACAAGACAAAGATGTAAACAAAACAACAATGGACAAAGCTCACCCAATACACAACAAGTCTCTCCGTCAATATGCAAATGTTCAATCAGCCAGCTCTGTGCGTCTCTCTCTCTCTCACTCCCAACAACACAGAGAATGATTAGCAGTACACGTTGCCTTTAAATATGGCGCGCAATCCAATACATGCTTGTTTCGCCTGATTCAGCAAGATTTGTGATTGGGCAACCTATCAGCACCCCGCCACGAACGCCGATACACCTGTGTGTGATCAGATAATCATCGTGAGAGTGGGCGGATTTGTTTTCGGGTTGATTTTGAATGTATTCGGCACTTACTGCATACGGAGAGGAAAAATCGGCATTAACATGACTAATCGGTAAGCTTGCCGATTTCACTTAATCGACGCTTACTGCATGAGGCCCATAGTCTTTTCCTTACGTGCACCTGCCACTCGGTTACTTTTATTTATCGTTGTGTTTATAGTTGCAGCGAGTAGCTATTTTGGGTTAAGTAAAAGTCCTCACAGAGAATGAACGCAATCCTGTTGCTCAAACACAGAATTCTAACTCTAATACTGAAAATATGGAGTGTGAAATTGAGGCATTATGTGAGGACAGACATGAGCTACAGGAAGCTTTGGACGTTTGCCAAGCCAAGTGTGATTTAAGGAAGCAAATGGTTTCTACCTTACATTGGCAGCTTACAGAAAAGACAGAGAAAGGGAGACAGGTTAGGATCAAACACGATCTTTCTCTCATACCCGTTACTCCTCGTCCTCTTAAACCCTCTGCTCCTCCTTTACCCTGTGGACCTGTTCAGCATTCAACACCCAAAGACTCACACATTAAAGGGACACGTACACCATTATTATACATGTAGCCCCGGTCCCCGGTGGCTCCTAGAGACCCTCCTCCTTTGGTGCAGCGCGGACGCGGGTGCCGCCGGAGGCAGCGACGGAACCGCCGGCTGCTTCCAAAGGTGGGGGCCAGAGCAGGGAGCGGTTGGAGCCTTAGGCCTCATTCAGAGTGCTGGCTTCGGAGGGAGGGCGTGCTGCCGTGCGTGCTGCTGTGAGAAACAAAGTATTCAATTTGAATACTGGTTTTCAGGGTAGCAACTGCCCTGTCTCCGAAGCCAGGAGTTGAAGCTGACTACAGTTTCAATAAACGAAAATGTCGTTTTTTGGAGCTGCAGCAGCGTCACAGGGACCAAGGCAGCCAATGAAATCATTCTTCAGAATGATTTCATGACTGCAACTTGGATACTTACCCTGCCGTGTGTAACCCCGCCTCCTCCCCAATGCTGAAAAGTCTGCTGGGGGATAAACACAGATCGCCCAGCAAACTGCAGCACTGCCTCCCTCATGCCCTCCCTCCGAGTCCTGCAGCTGACACCCTGAACGAGGCCTTAGGAGGCTCGGCGGCGCACCCGGCTAGCGGGGGCCGCCATTGTAGTTGCATGCGCCGGGGTCGCGCATGCGTGGAAGAGGCCAGGGAGTTGCGGCGGCCATTGAGGGGTTGCGCATGCGTAGTGGAATCGTGCACGCGGCCCCAGTATAGAAACAGCCTCCTGGGACTTCAATTCCCAGGAGGCTAAGGGGGGGAGGTACCAGGTGCCCCAGAGTAGCCAATAGGGCTGGAGGATTGACTTGCCGAGAGAAGGGATACATTTCGCGGGGTTTGGAGGAGTCAGTTGGCGCCAGGGGAAGCTAGGTGAAGGAGGTAGGGTGCAGGAGTCAGTGACTCCCTGCATTAGGCCAACAGCCCCCAAGGCCCCAGCTAGCCCTGAGTCACCCAGTAGAGTAAGTTGTGTCAGGGACAGGCTCCAGGTTAGGGACCCTGCCACTTACTATCCAGAGTCAGTTAGTTACTGGACACTGGGTGGGATCATCTGGTGGAGGTGGAGGTGGAGGTAGCGTCCTGCGAGACGCAGTAGTAAGTGTCTCCTCTAGGGAGGGATACCTGTTGATTATATGCAAAAGTACGGTTCCTATGCTCACAAGTAAAGTCATTGGTTGTTATACATACTGTGTGTGGAGTGATATATATAATTTCCTGCGAGGAACCACTCCCCCTCTGGTGGGAGCCATCGCAGGTGGAGGCGCTGCACCAAGTACGAGGTTGTTCATATTGTGTCATACGTGCCCCAGGCTCTCCGTGGCAGAGGCTTAGGCCTCCTGTGAGCCTAACAGGTAAAGCACCATGCTGGGTAATGCATATAGATCCCTCATATACACCCTATCTGCGATTGGGGGGGGGGGGGGGGAATATGGGCATAGAGAAACTTGGCATGGGGGGTGGGACAGGAGGTGGGGAGTGGGTCTGACAGTGAAGACTATTATGCTGCCAAATATTGTAGTCTCAGAAAAGTGAAGAACAGATTTATGTCACTTAGAGACATCACAAAGCTGAAGCTGTTATTGGGCATTTTTTTTACTCTATTTTGCCAGTTTCACAGCTCATCCAGTATTTTGAATCTATTGTTAAACAATATTATTTGAGTGCACAGGATGTCTGTTAAAAGCTTGGCTCCCTCCCAATTTGTCTTTCCACTTAAAAAGTCCACTGGGATGGTCAGTCTTAGCTGACCCTAATAAAAATCCAGGTTGGGGCAGCAAATGTGAAATATCTGAAGAGGTAATAAAAAATCTTGGGAGGATGAAGGAGAGTTGATATAACTACGTTAGAATCCATGAAAATGAATATAACAAACTCGGCGGCCGGGAGATTTTTCTGGGGGACGAGGGTGGTTGCCGAAGTCCCGCACTCTCCCCCAAGGCAATTAAATGAAATACCGGGGGACTGCGCAAGGTCTCTGGAACTTCTACTTACCGAGATTCAGCCAGCCTCAGGACGCGTGACCATGGCGGGGTAATGTGATGCCACGGTTGCCACGGTAATGTGACGTCAAATGATGCCGTGGGTCACGCGACATCATGACGCTGCGTGAGGTAAGGGGGGTAGTGCACCAACACAGGCTGAAGGGGCACAGCAAAAAAAAGTTTACGCGCCCCTGGTTCACAGCCAGAGCAATCTTGCTATGAATGATTCTGGCTTCCTATTCTCAGCAGTTGCTCGCATTCCGTTTTTGAAGTGAAGCATATCTGCTACTCTTAAGTCCAGTAGCATCTATGAACAATTCCTCACAGTCTTACTGGGCTGACTAAATGATTCTGAACCAGAAACCCCACCTGGCAAATCTAAAAAGGTTTCAGCAGGAAGTCGCTTTAACAAAGCAAATGTCAAGTGTTGTGACAGGATAATTGTGAAATTGTGACATGATAGGTTATTTTAGATATGACTGCAGACAACCAATGTGAAATGACGGGAACACAGAGAACTTGAAGAAGAGATACAGAGGCAGGAAAAAGGAGAATCCCTTTACACCCCACTTCTACTCCTGAGTCTAGCCCTTACAGCTCACAATAGGGGTGTCAGGCCCGTGCCCTGTCAATATTAACTGACGTACATAGACAGGGATGGTAGACCACGAATTAGTGGATGGATAAGGGGTCATCGGACTCATATGCTAATTGACACAGATGCTAATGTGATAGTAATTGACCTCGACTTACCTAGACAGAAAGGTGCACCTACTATATCATTAATAGAATTCGGTAGGCCCCCCCACCCATGTGTCGGCGGCCTTGCGAGAACCCCTCTCCCCTCCGGTTTTCTCTTGCACTCCCCCGTTCTCACACCTGCTCGCTCTTTCACTCCCTCGCTCTCTCACCCCCTCTCACACTCCCGTCACCCTTTCCTTCTCCCCTCTTTCTCTCATTCTCCCCCTCTTCTCTCCCACCCCCAGCTCTGCCCTCCCTCTTTCGCTCAAACTCCCCCCTCTCATCCTTTTTCTTCCCAAAACAAACACACAATACGCACCCCTCCCAAAATACACAAACACACAATAAGCCCCCTGCCCAAATACATGCACATATACAATAAGCCCCCCTCCCCAAATACACTCACACACACAAACAATAAGCCTGCTTCCCCAAATACACAAACACCCTTGGGGGAGTAGGGAGCCTGGGAGTGTGGTGTACGGGGGGCCTGGGGCATGTGGTCTTACCTGGGGCCCTTGGATGAACCTGCTGGAGCAACATGGCTGGTGCACAGACGGGCCCTGCAGGCCCACGGACGCCAGCCAAAGGGCCTGGGGAAGGGAGGGACAGATGGGGGTGGCAGCCAGAGAAGGGGAAGGCCCTTCTTGCCTGCAGAGAGTGAAGTGTAGGGTTGCGACAGGAAGGCCAGGCCTGGGACAGTAGTCCCGGCTGCCTTGCCTCCCCCCTGTCAACGGCCCTGGTTCAGGGACCCACCCACCTGTACCCACCCACACAAACAGAGTACAAGTTAGCCACCGAGACCCTCTGTAAAGCAGACTATTACATCTCTGCTAGAGCAGGCAAATTTTCAGAACAGCTTTGAATTTACCTTTCAAGACAAACAGTACACTAACTCTGCTTTACTGCAGGGTTTTAATTCTAGCCCCACATTTTTTCATTAGTGTTTGGCTGAGATCCTAAGCACCTTTTTGCAGCCAGATTGTATTGTGCTGGATGATGTACATTTACAAATGGCCACAAAAGAGCAGCACTATTCTTTGCTGTGTAGCCATGGCTGGTTCTGGCTATTCCTCTGCCCTCCCTAACACGTAAGTCCTGGTTTTTGCAGGCAGTGCTAGGCTCATCTTGGGTTTACCCCTTCCCTCTGCAGCTTCCTTGAGTGGCAGGAGTGGAGGTGGGACTTGGTCTGTTTGCTGCACAATCATGGGTACAGATCTGGTGCCCTCCCCTTCTGCTCTAAGGAAGAGGCACACCTAAATTGTAGGCAGTTCTAGTTCTTGCCAGTTCACAGAGGAGTGTGCAGCTCTGACTCCAGTGCTGGCAGTTGCAAGCTGTGTCTCGCCCTGCAGGGTGAGACTGCATGAACAGTCCCCTAAGGAACCAGACACAAAGCAAGATTGGCTACCGAGACCATCCAGAGGCATGGGATCAGAAGAGTATTCGCTGTATGACCTGATGTATGCAGTGGATGCCCAAATAAAGAGCTCCTGTTTTAAATACACCTTGCCTGAATCTACAGTCCATCAAGGGGGTGGTATGAAAGACTGGTTTCACTGTGGGAACTGTCAACAGCAAAGCTGGAGCCTGTGGTGGATGGAGGCGCGTGCACTACAGAGAAAGAACTGAGCATCCTACACCTAAAGCCTGTCCTGTTTCCCCACAACATCGCAGAGCCTCAGCATCTCCTGGACACCAACAGGTACTTGCACCCACAGACACCTGTAGCAAGGCAGATCTCCCGGGGGGGGGGGGGGGGGGGGAGGGGATGGGAGGAAGCAGTTCTACAGCTGGAAGAACTATTAACGATAAGCCTCAAAGCAGGACTTACGTTGAATCCTGCAAAAGCACAGCTGCTCAGAGAATCAGTTTAATTTTTTGGGGTGGTCATTCAAGTTGGGGGGAGAATTCCAGACTTTCAAAAGACTCAATTGATTCAGTAACTACGTTGACCACTGACAAGTACAATCTAGGGCTTATTGGTTTTTGCAGAGATTTTATAGAAGGTTTTGCAGAAAAACCTTGAACAACCTTCTAAAGGGGAGAGAGAAAGAATCTCAGAAAGATCCCTTGTCATAGGGTGAGTCTTGTGAACAGGGATTTTCCAATCTAAAATTGGCATTGCAACAAGCTCCGCCCTTCAAAATCAAGGCCCGAATCTGCTGTTTGCCATACAGGTGTACGCATCTTCAGATGCAATCACTGCAGTTCTGCTGCAAGAGAGATAAGGATAGTGGATACTGACTGGATACTTCTCTAGAGTACTAACTGCAGTAGAGAAGGCATATGATGACTGTACATGGACACTTTTAGCAGTACATTGGACAGTGTTAGCCACAGAACATAAGGTAGGGTTCGGAGATCTGATAGGGTAGACTCCATACACCCCCATTAAGATGCTAATAGAGAAAACCATGAGTGGAGTGTCCTCCCAAAGGGTAGCCAGATGGCTGGTAGACCACCGTACAAATAGGAACATCAAAATAACACACAATGCAAAATATGTACTTCCCCAGTTAATGCAGTATGAAGGAATATAACTGTGGAGAAATTCATTGAGCTAAGACACAGGAGAGTTTTAGGCTCACAGAAACAACTGAGGACTTTCAAATATATGTGGATGGGTCATGATACTGGGAGAAGGACACTTTCCCACTGAATATGGTCTATGGAGCTACAGCACTGGACAGGAGATCAACATTCAGTGTCCCAATTTAATCTCTGCTCAATGAGCAGAACTGGAATCAGTGAGGGAAGCAATGACAAGATGGAGAAAGGAACAGATTGTAATTTACTCTGACAGTGCTTATGGGACCAGATCACTGACTGAGTATATGCCCTTATGGCAACAAAGAGGATTCACTGATGCAACTGGTAACCTTCTACACATGAACATGTCCTACAGCAAATTTGGGATCAGGGAAAAAAAGCCCCCCAAGTGTGGCCCTGATCAAAGTAAAAGCTCACCAGAAGACAGACAGTGTTAACCCTTATGCTGAGCACAGCAATAGGGCAGATGAGTTAGCAGAAATTGCAGCCGTCAAAGGTAGGTTTTATGCTATAATGATGAGGAAGGTCAGCAAGAGTGGGAACATCACGAGTTTGATTTAACACATGAGCTCAGTTCTGTCAGTAAAGCTTTACAAAATGTAAACTCCAGTGAGACTCCAGCAGAGAGAGAGAGTTAATTGCAGCCACTCAATTAACTAGTCTCCACGTGGACTAATGAGAGCTCTTTAAAAAGCCTCATGTGAGACACAGGAGAGAGATTCCTTAGCTCACATTTAGGCGCAAAGTTCACCTTGCCTGTCTTGCCTTCAAATACTTTCTGGGCAAGCTACCCATATATCTGAACAAGCTCCTCACCCCTACCACATGCAGCACTTATCTGAGATCTGACTCCAAAAGACTGTTCATGGTCACAAGGCTTAACAAAGTATCCAGGCACTCCTCCTTCTCTTACCGTGCACCCCAAAACTGGAACAACCTACCGGAGACTCTCACTCCACCACCAGTTTAAGTTCTTTCAAAACTAAGTGAAAAAACAAGTGACGCCGCGGTCACGACTCCTCCAAACAGCCAAAACGCATGTAGAAAAATAAAAAACTTTATTGATCGAACATGTGAACAACAGCCATAGTCAACCTCTGACGCGTTACGTCCGGGTTACGGACTTTATCAAAGAGTTATCAAGATCTGATTTGGTTAAAAGCAATCCAACTAAAACAGATCAAAAAATAATGAGGTTTATAGGTACCTTCAACAAACAATGGAAAGTTGCCAAGGAAGTTTTACAGAAACACTGGCATATCTTAAGGGCTGATGAGGACCTAAGGGAATCTATACCTCCCTATCCCTCCATGGTGAGCAGACGGGCAAGAAATTTGAAAGACCACCTGGTCCATAGCCACCACACCGGGGGGGCATCAGCAGCTACATGGCTACCACGACGTGTAGAGGGCTCATTCCGTTGTCAAAATTGCAAGGCTTGCCAATACATCAATGTGTCCAAAATGTTTAGTAACTTCAATAACTCAAAGCAATATCAGATACGGAAGTTCATAAACTGCAATACCACAGGAGTGATCTACAAGGGGACCTGCACATGTGGGAAAAAATATGTGGGCAAAACACGCCGTCAGTTAAAAACACACGTATTAGAACACATAGGGTCTATACGTAATAAACTAGACACTCCTGTGGCAAATCATGTCAATAGGTGCCAAAATGGGGACCTGAAGGCAATAAGCTTCATTGGAATAGATCATTTCTCCACTGGCATAATACGGGGTGACTGGGACACTGAACTTCTGAAAATAGAATCTAGATGGATTTACACATTGGGAACATTGAATCCATCAGGACTAAATGAGGGGTTCATGTTCAGCCCCTTTATCTGAGTTACCTCGTGGAAATATGTTTTTGCTTTTAATACCTTATCCATCTCAGACGGTTCCCAACACAATGCAGTATTTTCTCGGCTTTTCAGATGCCTGAATTCATTCACACAGGACTTCCAGACTGTGCATCTTTACATATCATTGATAAACCATATCAACTAGGGATTGCACAATCAGCATCATCCCTATTCAATTTGTCATCATAGTGACTAAACATCACAGACACATGAACGAATGTATAACTTATATATGGTTCTCACCCCTATTTTTTGAGTTTATGTTTTCCTCATTAACTCATTATTTCCTTTTACACTGCCCTTGATACTCAGCCCCATTGCTTAACTGTAGACATATTCACTGCAGTAAACAAGGGGTTTATGAGTCTGGCATTATGAGCTGCTTAATATTTGACCACTATCAGTGTGTTACTATAATGGGAGCCTTCCGCCTGCTCAAATCAAGCAACTCAGGGGTTAACCATGACAGCCCAATTAAAAGTGACTATATATATCTTCACTAACCCATTGGGACCTCCCCCTACGAGTTACGTGCCTTGAAGAAGCATTCTTACGTGAAACGCGCGCGTTGGCCACACTCTCCTGCATACGCGGGACGCTAACATTTTGATCGCAACACTTTGGATACTTATCTATGTTGCGAAGTCCCAGCGTTCTACTACATTATTTATATAACGATTCTGCATGCATTGACTTAGCATCGCATGACTTTCTCTCTCACAAGGGTCTTTAGCTCTTTCACTGCTGTGTTTCTTAGATGCATGCATGTCCTCGAGCACATCGACATTGATATAATATGATCAATGCTGATGTAGGGGACAGTGCATTATGAGAGAGTGTTTATGTTGTCATTTCCTTGATTATCTACGGATACGCCTGATCAGTATTATCCTTACAAATGATCCAATACCTGCGCATACTGTGCCCTCCCCTTAATCCAATTACCTCAGGCGGTCTCTACAGGAAGTCGGTCACAGTGTTTACACTCATCCTCTGAACCGATTCATGGCACTATCTGCCTGCAGCAAAACCGCTTGTATCGCCAGCTGTGTACTTCAGGTGACCAGACAAGGGTTATCACTCAGCAGAGCCACATACATACATACATTGTTGCCAGTATTGTTGGCACATACTTACCCCACATACAGGGACTATCTCTACTCAGTTCACTCCTTAACTCGGATCTTCACATGCGATCCGTCTAAACTGCTTCTCCATGCTATACCCTCCGCAGCAGTGAGTATATACTTACCCCTGCTGACGGAACAGTGGTTGCTGCTCCCACCAAACGGTGAACAACTCTCTGCCGAGGGGTATCCAAACACATCTGGACATTGATATGTGCTGGCTGATATACTTACCTCTCCCCATACTTTGAGGGATATCTGCCTTCGCCACCTACTTTGGCTAAGGCAGATTAATTCAGACACTCCAGCTTATATCCACTTGGTGATATTTAACATCTGTTGCATACCACTAGCAGACAATACTGGCTGCAGAAACAAGTTCTTACTACACAGCAGTGTTAACCTATTGGTTCCTTCACTCTATTTCTTTAATAGGCTGTTATTTACAGCATGAGATTTTGATGATTCGTCATGAATCTACGATATGTGTTTATCAACAGAGCTGATACAGCAATGTTACTCTGATTACAGTCACAACCAGTGCTGTTCGATTTTAAACCCCTATATTTTATATTCGTTGATGACATTAAAGATTATTTTAATACCTTATCATATCATCCCTGTGGTTGAGTGCTCATATATTGGGTTTACCTTTTCTCCTAGTTTGTACCACTTACCTTACCCAGTGAGCACCTCACTTCATTACTTTCTAGCTGTGCGGGGGCCCCCCTCTTGAGTGTAGCCACTTTGGGGTGATAGGCTGGTAATGGGAATATCCCTCCAGTCCTGAAGATAGGGTTTGGGGAAGTAAGTTAGCCCTTACAAAGGGATAGGGTGTGTTATTTTGTTGTTTTTGTATGTTTTGCCTGGAAAAAGGAACAGGCTCAATAAAGCCAAGATATTATTTCACCCAAATCGGTCTCCATTATATGTACCTCTGCACACATCTCTTACAGTGTCATTGAATGTAGTCCCAGAAATTATGGAAAAGATTAAAGTGCTAGTGGGTAGTATCTACAAATTGGGAGAAGATGTTTCATGGGCGTTTATATACCTACAAGCACATAGTGTGCTGTCAACCAATCTAAAAATCAGCTTTCAAGAGTTATGGTTAGATAAATGGTCCCTGGAATGTTGGTCTATTTTCAGTAAAAAAACTCTGTCACAGTTTACCGTGTAGCATGTGTTCTGGTGGACACATTTATTGGGATTGTGTGACATGACAATATGTGAAGTACACTCCCTTGTACCATGGGAATGGGAGGTAAGGACCATGTCTGAAAATGTAGTCATAGGGGTAGTTATGAAAGGATTTACTCTCCATCCCATATTGCTCCATACACATGCTGAGCATGATTCTGACACGTGGAAATGGAAATTGGTGGACGTGTCATTCTGTACTTCAGTTAAATCTATGCACACTATATTACACAATATGTAGACCATCACAATACAAGGTTGTTGATGAACATGTTGGGTCAAACCATACAAGTTGTATTATGGAAGATAATGAATATGTTAATGACCCTGTTTATCACCCTGGACAGGATACAGTGTTTTCATCTTTGGGAAAAACAGAATGTAAGTTATACACACATGAGGCTAATGGAACTATCCTCCTAAGTGAAGGCTCCTGGTGTAATTTTCACTATTTGCTATTCAGGCAAAATAATTTAAGTTTTCTATTCCAACAATTCAAAATATCACGCACAGTTTAACTATTCAGGAGCAGTAAACTTGCAGAGATCAGATGTAAGATTGGGAATGGGAATAGGATTTAGGGACTGGTTAAAGAATTTTGGAAATGAGTAACACATCCTTCAGGAATTACAATACCAAGGTGCCAAGACAGCCATAGATATTAAATATTTACAGAAAATTACCCAGCTTATTAATCAATTGAAGGAGAATGCACAAGTGTCTTGTTGGGAAGCAATTTTTGGCTATAGCTGAACAATGAACCATGTAATGAGTGTAATACTTCACCCTGTTATAGTTTTGATCATGATTGTTCAAATTGTTATTTGATTTTTTGATTAGAAATATGTATTGCAAGCTTCTCAGAGTGCAGTATCAAATGCAAGAACAATGTAGCATACTATAAAAAAAACACTTATTAACTAATCACAAGCAGTATACTTCGGCGTGTGAATGTGTGTGAATGCATAGTAATGTTGCACTCGCTTCACATGCCTTTCGAGAAGAGTCAGAAAAAGGTGTGGCCCTATTTGGATTTGCCCCGAAAGCGGGGATATGTTGGACCTGAAACACCCCTGGACGTTACCCTAAGAGGATTCTGGGTAATAAGAGAGACTGATTTTTTTTAACTACTTGGTTAGTGTGAACCAGCGAGGGATGAGTTAATGTTTCAAGGATAGAAGGCGACATAAAAAAAGCAAATTCAGCTATGTAGCCAACCTTGGAGTTCCTGATATAAGACAGGACAGCCAGACTTATTCCATGCATCCCACACAGCTAGGCCCAGCAACAGATAACACTAAATACAGACAATACAGTTATAGAAGGGAGGTATTTGGAGAATGTGCAGAAACAATGCTAGAAGTAAGAATGATTAGTGTGATAGCTTTTAGAAAGGTATAAGTATTACACACTGGATAAGATGCCTTTATCTAGATCAGAGAAGGATACTCTTTATTGTTTTGTCCTGCACACAAAGGACAGAGCTGGCTATTTCACTCGTATTCATTCTGCGCTTATAATAAACCATTTCTGAGCATCTCTCTATGTCAGCCTCACCTTTCAACACCCACCATTCATTTTAGGTGAATTTTGTCAAAATCACAAATTTAACAACAATCACATCATGGCAAAATCTACCAAATGTTTATTCACTATAAAATGATTTTCCCATCTCCACGCTATCACTACAAATAAAAACAATAAGTACTACAAATAAAAACAATAACAATGTTCTTTTTATGAGGTTAAATACATGTAATTATAGCTAATATTCTGCAGTGAGTATATCAATTCTAAAATTGAATGTAATTATCCTTTGCAATGACAACTCTTGGTACATATGTATATTTTGTAGTAGTTGTAGATCTTCCAGTATAAATGAAAAATGAACGCGACCAGATGCTTACTTAACCTGCCCAAGTAACAACTGCTGTGTTAATGCTCAGATGCATCCTGATACGTTTAATGCATTCTGATGAAATTAACCTATACAGAAAATATATTAGGCTGTCATCTGTAGTTGGAGGCACCTAGCTGGCTATGTGACGCTTCAATAACACTTTCTCAGTCTACATGGATTCTAAGGGGCCTATTCTAGTAATTCTGTTTTGTGTCAATCAATGTCAACAGAGCCCTT
The DNA here is from genome assembly GCF_040206685.1 of Ascaphus truei. Classification (NCBI taxonomy): domain Eukaryota; kingdom Metazoa; phylum Chordata; class Amphibia; order Anura; family Ascaphidae; genus Ascaphus; species Ascaphus truei. The sequence continues at coordinate 138,630,138 of NC_134484.1, forward strand.
TCCGATTGAATTTGCATGATTTTCTATTCTGTAAGCCCTTCTCACATGTCCAAACCATGTGGAAAAGGCATTTTTTGAAGCGTTTTCAATCCAACTGTGCAGAATGACCAAACACACATTTTTTGCAAACAGGTTGAATTCTAGTAGCTCCAAAAGGCTAAACCGCTTCAAACAACCTGCAACTTTTTTTCTCGCCACCTCAAGGTAAGCGAAATAGACATTATGAGTCCCCACCAGGGCCTGGGGTGGGGTTTTGAATGGGGTGGGGTTTTGAATGGGGAAGGGGGGGGGGCACGGAGAGTGGTAGTTCCAACTTAGTTGTGTCTCCACTTGTATATAAGTCCCCTCAAATCTACCTCCATATATGTTAGGAAGTTAGAAAAATATGCTTGTGCAGAAAAAGGAGCACACTGAAGCAGTGGCGGATTTACAAATCTGTCACCCTGGTGCCCTGCTCCGCCTTCGTGCCGCCCTCCACCTTCAGTATAAAATGAGGCTGCGATGTCTTATGACATCGCATTGTCACGGCAACACGATGTCACACAGCTTCTCGTTGCCATGTGTTAGGATGTGCTCACCACAAACGAGACGGGACCGCGGTGCTGAGGTGGGATAGGAAATAACGCCACCCACAGCCACGAGGGCACGTCTTGATTGAAGAGTGGTCTGGGATTCCGGATCGGGGTAGGAGAGGTACGGTAGGTAGAGGGGCCGTTAGCCAAGTCCGGGGGTAGAGAGAGGGACGTTGTAGTTTACCGTAAGCCAGGATCGGGATGCCAGAGGTGCGGAGAGTCGTGTAGCTGTAAGCCGAGTTCGGGATGCCAGAGGTACTGGTAGACGTAGCGGAAGCCGGTTCAGTTCACGAGGAAGTCTGCGGAATAGACTAAGGAGGCAGAGAATGGTGAGAACAACTGGTTCTATGCTCAGCCAACGAGTCAGTGACTCTGCAGGGTATATATAGGAGAGAGGAACCAATAGCAGCGCAGCAAGGTAGGGGTGTGTGGAAAGGCCAGGTTACAGCAGGTATAGGTCCAGAAGGAGTCCCAGGGGAGGAGCCATAAAGCCCAGCAGCCTGGCTGAGTTTGGTGGTAGCCATCAAAAGAGGCGCTGTGCCTTTAAGAGGCGGGAGCGCCTCCGTGTGGACGCGCCTCCGTGAGGCAGTACTATCGGCTGCGTGCGCGGACCCACGCCCTGCTCTGAGAGCAGAAGAGGAAGGAAGATGTGCGCGCGCGCGCATAGAGGGAAAAGCTGACGGCGGCTTGCCTCCGGAGTCCACGTGTGCCGCGGGAGACCCAAATGGAGCTGCAGGTAAGTGAGGAGCACGCCGAGAGCGGCGTGGCTCCAGAATCCTCACAGTACCCCCCCCTTCAGGGGCGACCTCCGGGCGACCATGATAAGGCTTGGAAGGATTCTTGCGATGAAAAGCCTGTAGAAGACGAGGTGCATGAAGATCCCGGTGAGGAATCCATGAACGCTCCTCTGGTCCGTACCCCTTCCAGTGAACCAAGTATTGTACTCCTCCTCTGGAAATTCTAGAATCCAGGACAAACTGCACCTCGTATTCCTGTTGACCTTGAATCATAATCGGACGTGGAGGAGAAGTTTTTCTGGAAAAGCGAGGACTCTGAAACACTGGTTTCAGTAAGGACACATGGAAGACCGAAGGTATCTTCATAGAAGGTGGAAGACATAGCTTGTAAGCCACAGGATTAATCCTCCTAAGTATGGTAAAGGGACCGAGGAACTTGGGAGCGAGCTTCATGGTAGGAACCTTCAAACGGATATTCCTGGACGAGAGCCATACCCTGTCTCCTGGGGCGAACTCCGGTACTTGACGTCGAAGTCGATCAGCCTGGAGTTTCTGTCTCCCTGTAGCGAGCTTCAAATTCTCCTGAATCTTAGACCATAAGACCCTCAGGCGAGAGACGTGCTTGTCCACTGCTGGCACCCCTGAGGAGAGAGAAGAGAAAGGTGACCGAGACAGATGAAATCCAAAGTTTATAAAAAATGGAGATTCTTGGGTAGAATCATTGCGAAGAGAGTTCAGAGCAAACTCGGCCCATGGAAGAAGATCCACCCAGTCCTCCTGTGTATCAGTTATAAAACATCGAAGGTATTGTTCTAGGTTTTGGTTGGCCCTCTCCGTCTGTCCATTGGTCTGTGGATGGTACCCAGAAGAGAACTGAAGCGAAATCCCCAACTTCTGGGAAAAGGCACGCCAAAACCTCGACACGAATTGAGACCCACGATCCGAGACAATGGTAGAAGGTACTCCGTGAAGACGAAAAATCTCCTGAATGAAGACATCTGCCAGCCTGGGGGAATTTGGTAGACCCCTCAAAGGAACAAGGTGCGACTGTTTGGAAAAACGATCGATGACCACCAGAATGGTATTCTTTCCTTTGGACTCTGGAAGCTCTACAATAAAGTCCATAGAAATATGGCTCCAGGGACGGTCTGGAATGGGTAACGGAAGTAGAAGCCCAGCAGGTCTGACCCGAGGCACCTTGTTGCGAGCGCAAATATTACACGCCTTGACAAACTCCTCCACATCTTTAGCCCTCTCAGGCCACCAGAAGGTACGTTGAACCAGATCGTTGGTCTTCCGTATCCCTGGGTGTCCTGCTGATTTAGAGGAATGACACCACTCGAGAACCTTCTTGCGGTGTTGAGGTGCCGTGTAGAGTCTTCCCTCCGGAACCTTGAGTCCCTCAGGAATCCGTGACTGTTCGGATTGAATTTTGCCCATGATATCAAACGAATTAGCGGAGAGGATACAACTAGAAGGAATAATAGACTCCAGCTGCTCCTCAGACCTGTCCTCCGCCAGGAACTGTCGTGATAGGGCGTCCGCTTTTAGATTCTTGGAGCCAGGAATGAAGGAAATGAGAAAGTTAAATCGTGAAAAAAACAAAGCCCAGCGGGCTTGTCGAGCGTTCAAACGCCGTGCCCCTTCTAGGTAGAGGAGATTCTTATGATCCGTCAGAATGGTAATGGGTGTCTCAGTCCCCTCTAAGAAATGTCTCCACTCCTCTAAAGCCAACTTGATCGCTAAAAGCTCCCTATTCCCGACATCATAATTCCGTTCAGCGGACGAAAATTTCTTCGAGAAAAACGCACATGGATGCAGTCTGGCTAAGGGAGAAGTTCTCTGGGACAGAACAGCCCCAGCCCCAATGTCCGAAGCATCCACCTCCAAGGTAAATGGGAGTTTAGGATCTGGGTGGGTGAGGATGGGAGCAGACACAAAAGCCCTCTTAAGCAGATCAAACGCCCTTATGGCGGACTCCGACCAAGATGAAGGATCAGCACCCTTCTTGGTGAGGGCAGTTATGGGAGATACGGTGGACGAAAAATTGCGGATGAAACGTCGATAATAGTTTGCAAAACCTAAAAAACGTTGCACGGCTCTAAGAGTAGTCGGACGAGGCCAGTCCAGAATAGCCTTAAGTTTCTCTGGATCCATGTTAAAACCAGAGTCCGAGATGACGTAACCCAAAAATGCAACAGATTTGAGGTGGAACTGACATTTCTCCAGCTTCGCAAAAAGATGGTTCTCCCGAAGACGTAACAGTACTTGTTGAACATGTTTGATGTGTTCTTGAGTGGATTTAGAAAAAATGAGGATGTCATCCAAGTAAACAATAAGAAATGAGTTCAGAATGTCCCGAAAAATCTCGTTGACAAAATCCTGGAAAACTGCTGGTGCGTTGCACAAACCGAACGGCATAACCAGATATTCATAGTGGCCGTCATGAGTGTTTAAAGCAGTCTTCCACTCGTCCCCCTCTCGTATCCTTACTAAATTGTAGGCACCTCTTAGATCCAGTTTAGAAAAGATATTTGCTCCCTGGAGACGGTCGAAGAGCTCCGGAATCAAAGGCAGAGGATAGCGATTTTTACGAGTGATATTGTTCAAACCCCGGTAGTCTATGCATGGGCGGAGAGAGCCGTCCTTTTTTTTGACAAAGAAGAAGCCTGCTCCGACCGGGGAAGACGATTTTCTGATGAAACCCCTCTCTAAGTTCTCAGCGATGTAAGTGTTCATGGCCCTTGTCTCTGGGAGAGAGAGAGGATAGGATCTTGCCCTGGGAAGAGGTGCGCCCGGAAGTAGGTCGATAGGACAATCAAAAGAACGGTGTGGAGGTAGAATCTCGGAACGTGCCTTGTCGAAAACATCACGGAATTCCCAGTACTCAAAGGGTAAGGAGTTAATCTTCTCCGATAAGGTAGACAAACCACCAATTCTCTTGAAAATCTGGGTACAGGTCTTGGCACAAGAAGGAGCCCACTGGATAGGTTTCTGATCCGTCCAGTCGATGCGAGGATTATGAAGTTGAAGCCAAGGAAGACCCAAAATCAACTCAGCAGAAGGAGTGTGGATTACATCGAGGGTAATGATCTCCGTATGGACGTTGACGAATTGTAGAAGAAGAGGCACCGTCTGTAGCGTGATAAAAGCTGGTTTAAGCGGTCGACCGTCAATGGCCTCCAGTCCTACCGGCGTCCTCCTGTTGACCAAAGGGATATTGTTCAGTCTAGCAAAAGTCTCATCAATGAAATTACCTGCAGAACCAGAGTCAATGAACGCTTGTGCCGGAGTGTGAAACCCCTCTCCAGACAGTGTAATGGGCAAGATTATCCTGGTGGGAAGGATGTTCTGGACGATGGGAGAAAGTGTCAATATTCCCAACGAAACTCTCCGGGATCTCATTGGGAGCTGGCGTTTCCCGGTGCGTGAGGACACTGGGGTACAGCGTGACCGGAATTGCCACAGTACATGCAAAGGCCGGCCTTGCGCCGACGCAGTTTCTCAGCAGGAGACAGCCTATTGCCTCCCAACTGCATGGGTTCTGGAATGTCCCCGGAAGGAGGTAGCGGAGCCACGAAGGAGGGAGCAAGAGTTCTTGAAACCCGTATACGGACATGGGAGCGCTCGTATCTCCGCTCCAGCAGACGCTGATCCACACGAATGGAGAGAGCGATCAACTCCTCCAGGTTAGTGGGACGATCTCGTGCAGCAAGCTCATCCTTTAGGGTCTCCGACAGACCTTGCCAGAATGCAGAAGATAGAGCCTCATCATTCCAACCTGTCTCAGCAGCAAGGGTGCGGAACTCCACTGCATACACGGCAACCGAACGATCTCCTTGGATTATGTGGTGAAGAGCAGAAGATGCCGTTAACCTCCGTGCGGGAGTATCGAAGACTCTTCGGAATTCCTCGACGAAGAGATCGATGTCCTGTGTGATGGCCCCCTGTCGTTCCCAAATGAGAGAGGCCCACGCCAGTGCCTGGTCGGTGAGAAGGGAGTAGATGTAACCAACCTTGGAGACAGAAGACACAAAGCGAGAGGGAGAGAAGTTAAATTGGACGAGACATTGGTTAATGAAACCCCGGCATTCTCGAGGATCCCCCGCATAGTGTCTGGGAGGCGGAATCCGTGGTTCCGGAGCAGACGCAGACGGAGGTGTCGGAGCAGGACTAGCCGGTACAGGAGCTGCCACGGGAGACAGTTGCTGAGAGAGGGTACGAACTTGAAGAGTAAGGGTATGGACGGTTTGCTGCAAGGTATCTGTCCGTTTATCTGCTTGGTCTAGGTAAGTCTCTAGTCTGGCAAACAGAGCAGTATGAGCGTTTAAAGTGCGCTCCACCTCAGCGGGGTCCATGTTTGTTGGGCTGAGCATAATGTTAGGATGTGCTCACCACAAACGAGACAGGACCGCGGTGCTGAGGTGGGATAGGAAATAACGCCACCCACAGCCACGAGGGCACGTCTTGAAGAGTGGTCTGGGATTCCGGATCGGGGTAGGAGAGGTACGGTAGGTAGAGGGGCCGTTAGCCAAGTCCGGGGGTAGAGAGAGGGACGTTGTAGTTTACCGTAAGCCAGGATCGGGATGCCAGAGGTGCGGAGAGTCGTGTAGCTGTAAGCCGAGTTCGGGATGCCAGAGGTACTGGTAGACGTAGCGGAAGCCGGTTCAGTTCACGAGGAAGTCTGCGGAATAGACTAAGGAGGCAGAGAATGGTGAGAACAACTGGTTCTATGCTCAGCCAACGAGTCAGTGACTCTGCAGGGTATATATAGGAGAGAGGAACCAATAGCAGCGCAGCAAGGTAGGGGTGTGTGGAAAGGCCAGGTTACAGCAGGTATAGGTCCAGAAGGAGTCCCAGGGGAGGAGCCATAAAGCCCAGCAGCCTGGCTGAGTTTGGTGGTAGCCATCAAAAGAGGCGCTGTGCCTTTAAGAGGCGGGAGCGCCTCCGTGTGGACGCGCCTCCGTGAGGCAGTACTATCGGCTGCGTGCGCGGACCCACGCCCTGCTCTGAGAGCAGAAGAGGAAGGAAGATGTGCGCGCGCGCGCATAGAGGGAAAAGCTGACGGCGGCTTGCCTCCGGAGTCCACGTGTGCCGCGGGAGACCCAAATGGAGCTGCAGGTAAGTGAGGAGCACGCCGAGAGCGGCGTGGCTCCAGAATCCTCACACCATGCTAACGAGACGTCACACGATGTCACGTTGCAATGGCAATGCGATGCCATGTCACGTTGCAGCGTCATTTGATGCTGAAGAAGGAGGGCGGCATGAGGAAGAAGGGAGGATCTCCACTCTCTCCCCTGGCAATGAGTGGGGAAGAGAGCGAGGCTTCTGTATATGGGAGGGAAAAAACAAGAAATGTGTCACCCTAGGCTTGTGCGTAATGGGAAATCCACCACTGCAGCTAAGGTACCTTGGGAGATATGCAAAGTATATTTAAATAAGTAACACCGCCTAAAATATTTAAATTGTGTACTAGTGTGATACCCATTAATATCAGAAGTCACAACTTCGGTTATCTGGGGCAGCAGCTCTAGCATTGAACTAAACCATATGCAGAGAAATACTTTTAGCTCTGCTACTCACACCTGTAGCTGCGATTAAAAGCAGACCATTTTCACTTCCTGGTTGACAGTTCAATGTTCCTTGTGCACACATGAGAACACACCTGAGACACCTGGTAGATATGTGACAGTGGCATTCCCAGCATCTTGTTTAGTCCATATCTAGAGCTGCTGCCCTGAATAGCAGAGGTTGTGGGTTCTGGTCTTGTTGGGTTTGATACCAGTACTCCATTCAAATAATTTAGAAGTGTGATTCTTTTAATTGTAACTTAAATATCTATTAGCATATCTCTTAAGGTACCACAGGTGTGTTCCTTTTTCAGCATACGCATGTCTCCCTAATTTATATGGAGGGAGGTTTGAAGGGACATATATACAACTGGAGACACTACTAAGTTGAAACTCTCCCTCCCCTTTCTACTTTATTTTATTCTACTCTCAGGGAGCTAACACCACCTGCAGGTTATCCCGCCTGAAAAGCAAGTGCAATCTGGGCAAATTGCATTTTTAACTATGCGGTTTGTCACATTTTATAGATACGGTTTAAAAGATGCCATTTTCAATAGAGAATAGTTTTTTTTTCTCATATTTTATTCCACAACTTCAGAATATGCCAAAACGTGTGGTTTGGTAGTGAGAACTTCGAAGTTACGAGAATAGGCCCCTAAGGCTTGTTTCACATTGCTGGGAGATGGATGATATCTTCTCCAGCATGGGGAAGAAAGCTTCACAGCATATTCAATAGGATATTCAGGCTCAGTTTGAATAAACATCAGAAAAATCTGTGAAAATAACACTACTTTAACCAAGAGAGGAATGAGAAAACTAGTTTCATTAAGCTAATGGTATGCAGAAATCCCTGCCATAATTATTTGCATCAGAATATTGTTAATGGGTTGCTTCATATACCATGAGATCCCTTCACTTTTGCCTAACAAGTAATTTTCAGGCAAAAACGAGGGGACCACGTGGTAACTCAACCAATTTGATTGGTTGTGTACCATGTGACTGGTCTTCTGTGATGTCACAGGCCTTATATAAAGCCTGGGATGTCTCATTGCAATATAGGAAGCCAAAGCTGGGTCACTTCAGAATCCTGGACAAGGCCAAATCATTTTCTGCTACCTGTGTTATGCTAAGGCCCCGCTCCCAGAGTCAGCGCACCCGCACTGCAGACAGGCGGTGCGCTGACATACACAGACCGCGATATGTGGTCTGTAGGGAGCGGGAGCCGGAGCGGGAGGTGGGCGGGAGTGGGAGGTTTGACAGGGAGGGGGGCGTGGCTTGAGCGGAGGGACCCGCTACTCTCCCCCCCCCCTCCCTCCACGGACTCGGGCTGGAGCTGCTGAGGGTAAGTATTAAACACACACACGCAGGCACTCATACATACATACACACACACACACAGGCAGGCAGGCACCTACGCACTCATACACACACACACACGCGCGCACACACAGGCAGGCACTCACGCACTCATACACACACACACACAGACAGAGGCAGGCACTCACCTGCTTTCACTCCACACTCCTCCTCGCTCCCCGAAGCCTCTCCTCCTCCCGAAGCCTCCCCTCCCCATTGGCTCACAGCCACACCACGTGACACGTCAACGCTAGGAAACACCATTCTCTTGTGTCTCCTAGCGGCTGACGCGCCACAGCGTGTAGTCAGCTGTGCCACCAGGGGGGACCGGGACCGGCTCGCGAGGATTCCCCTGCTGGTGGGGATCTCGCGACATGGCCGCCCGCGCCAACGAGCGCAGCGGGACCAAGTCCTTAGGTGCTTCAAGCTACAGTATATCCTCCTCTTTGCATATCATTAGCACAATGTCTATTAAAGTTAAAGGGAGGCCTTCAATTCTTAAACACGGCACTTAACGCCTCATAAATGAGTTTTGAATATATTGTTAACACTTAATGATACGTATTGTGAGTATCTACCCATGTCAGTTACATTTTGTAAAGTACACATTCTCTATTTCCACTTATCTAATGGTATGTAATAGATGATCACTATTTGCAAGATGTTGAAATAGGTATTTTGATATAGTACGTACAAAGAAGGAAGAAACCTGTGTTTGATGTTGTCATGATAATAGGAAATATGAAGTCTTTTAATCAATCTGGTGCATCAGGGGTTAATGTAGCTACAGTTTGATTTTTAAAATACAATATAATGGGTTTTTGACAGGTCAAGATTTTTCATTGGTCTGTGCTGGTCTTCAAAGAGAGCTTGATGGGGGGGTATCACTTATGGCCTACTAAAATTTACGTATATATAGCGAGGGAGATTAGAAGGCTGGGGACAATCACCAGACCCCTGGGCTGTCAGCCTCAAAAGAAACTAACATTCCTGAGATACCCTTGTTCATCACAGAGAGGGAGTGACACACAGTTCACGCCTTAGTTTTGGGACTTTATTAAAAATGAGAATATCATGTGATGTCATCTACTGTGCATACTAACAGGTCCATATTCGGCATTGTGGCAGAAAGACAAATAAAACCGTACCATACTCTGCATAGGTAAGTGGTGCCAAGGATAGATACCTCCTGCGAAAATAGACATTAGGCTGTCAAATTAGGTGCAACGTGTGTGTGCAGAGGTGTTTTTTTGTAAAGTCGTAAAACTGTCAACCTAGCAGCTGATTTACGACAGGTGGGTTTATGCTGTTTTCAATGGGGAAAGAATAGTATATGGTGCTTACCCTGGAGTTATGAAATCAGAATTCAACACCTTCTACAAGGTACCTAGTGATGTCATTGAATAATGTTACTTTGTAGATTCCAAACCACTTCCCTAGTAGCCATAGTGATTGGTGATGTCAGCAGGGGTATAAAATGCAACTAAAAAACACATCGCCGAGAAATACTCAAAGAATTAGATTGTCATCACTTGAGTCTAGGCGCAAAGTTCATCTCCTGTCTTGTCTTCAAATACTTTCTGGGCAAGCTACCTATCTACCTGAACCAGCTCCTCACCCCTATCACATGCAGCACTTATCTGAGATCTGACTCCAAAAAGACTGTTCATGGTCCCAAGGTTCAGCAAAGTATCCAGCCGCTTCTCCTTCTCTTACCGTGTACCCCAAAACTGGAACAATCTACGGAGATTCTCAGAGCGGACACCAGTCTATGTTCTTTCAAAACTAAAACTGTCTCACATTTTAATCTGGTCGGTTACTGTTACATACGCCTATAATATATATTATCTTTAACTGTACATGCAATGTCTTGTATATAATGTATACCCTGTTCACTTATGTAACTATGTATTTGTAACCATGCATTATTTGTCATCATAACTCTATGCCCATGATATACTTAAAAATGAGAGGTAACTCTCAATGTATTACTTCCTGGTAAAACATTTTTATCTACTATATATTTGTGAAATCACTGTATGTCTGCGTCCCAAGGGTCAATCGCATTGGACCTTGGGCCTGTCACTCCTGCTCAGGCCATGCCCGCCCCCGCACACCTCTCATTGGCCTACGTCCAACACCAATGCCACACTGTCCCACCCCTCACTGACTCTCATTGGCCTGCGTCCAATGCCCGCCCCCGCACACCTCTCATTGGCCTGCGTCCCACCCCTCACTGACTCTCATTGGCCTGCTTTTCACAGCTATCAAAACCTTCACGTCTGCTACCACAGACAGCCGAATCAGGTACAGCAGTGTTTCCCAAACTGTGCGCCGCGGCGCCCTGGTGCGCCGCGGCTTGGCTAGAGGGGCGCCGCGATCAGGGCCGCCAGCAGCGGGAAACAAGGGCTGCTAGCTCATTTAAAAAAAAAAAAAAAAAAAACCTCTGAGGGGAAGCAGAGGAGCGGTCACGTGACCGCTCCCATCCAATGGGGCTGCAGCCTGCCCGGCATGTGTGTGTGTGTGTGTGTGTGTGTGTGTGTGTGTGTGTGTGTGTGTGTGTGTGTGTGTGTGTGTGTGTGTGTGTGTGTGTGTGTGTGTGTGTGTGTAAAACGGGCTGCAGGGTGTGTGTGAAAAACGGGCTGCAGGGTGTGTGTTGTGTGTGTGTGTGAAAAACGGGCTGCAGGGGTGTGTGTGTGTGTGTGTGTGTGTGTGAAAAACGGGCTGCAGGGTGTGTGTGTGTGTGTATATATGTGTGGTGTGTGTGTGTGTGTATATATGTATATATATGTGTGTGTATGTATGTGTGGTGTGTGTGTGTATATATATATATATATAATGTGTGGTGTGTATATATATATGTATGTGTGGTGTATATATATATATATATATATATATATATATATATATATATATATATATATATAATGTGTATGTGTGGTGTATATATATGTGTGGTGTGTGTGTGTGTATGTATGTATATATAGATATATATATATATGTGTGTGTGTGTGTGTGTGTGTGTGTGTATATATGTATGTGTGGTGTATATGGATGTGTGTGATGTGTGTGATGTGTGTGTGGTGTGTGCGTGTGAATATATTTATCAAAGTTGCACAATGTTAATAAATAATTTATTCTCACATGTCTTTTTTTTTTTCATTTTTAAATATTATATAATGTACACACACACACACACACACACACACACACACACACACACACACACACACACACACACACACACACACACACACACACACACACACACACACACACACACACACACACACACACTGACAGCTACCAAGTGACAAACACACACACACACACACACTGACAGCTACCAAGTGACAAACACACACAGTGATACCCGCCTACCAAGCGCGCTTGCTGTCTCCTCTGCCAGGCAGCGCTGATTACAGATGCAGGGGCTTTGTGCATCTGTTCAGCCCGGCTCAGCGACGCTGAGAGAGGGAGGCCCGGCGCGCACGCTGGAGGAGCAGCACCGGGAGACTGAGAGAGAGAGTGAGGTCAGAGAGAGAGTGATGTCAGAGAGAGAGAGAGAGTGAGGTCAGAGAGAGAGTGAGGTCAGAGAGAGAGAGTGAGGTCAGAGAGAGAGAGAGAGAGGTCAGAGAGAGAGAGTGAGGTCAGAGAGAGAGAGTGAGGTCAGAGAGAGAGTGAGGTCAGAGAGAGAGAGTGAGGTCAGAGAGAGAGAGTGAGGTCAGAGAGAGAGTGAGGTCAGAGAGAGAGAGAGGGAGGTCAGAGAGAGTGTGAGGTCAGAGAGAGAGAGAGAGGTCTGAGAGAGAGAGAGTGAGAGAGAGAGTGAGGTCAGAGAGAGAGAGAGTGAGGTCAGAGAGAGAGTGAGGTCAGAGAGAGTGAGGTCAGAGAGAGAGAGTGAGGTCAGAGAGAGTGAGAGTGTGTGAGGGAGACACCAACTGCGCACTGCAACTGTTAGGTATGTATATACACCTTTGTTTTTACTTTGGGCGCCGCGTAAAAATCCTGATCGCCTTGGGGAGCCTTGAAAAAATTCTGATTGCCTTGGGGAGCCTCGAACCGAAAAAGTTTGGGAACCACTGAGGTACAGAATCTACACACAACGCACAAACACAGCACACACACACACATTCACACAACACCAAACACTGCAGACTGCCTCATCAAACCCCCCCTCCCCTCCACTCACACACCATGGCAACGATGTCCCTCCCCCTATCCCGCTACCTCACACAGTGTAGCTCCCGCGAACCGCACAGCACGCCACATCTCCTGCACCTCACACAGCTCCCTACCGCAACCGGACCGCGAGGCCCCCTACCCCGCTACACCATGCCACCAATGTCCCTCCCCCTATCCCGCTACCTCACACAGTGTAGCTCCCGCGGACCGCACAGCACGCCTCACATCTCCTGCACCTCACACATCTCCCTCCGCAACCGGACCGCGAGGCCCCCTACCCCGCTACACCATGCCACCAATGTCCCTCCCCCTATCCCGCTACCTCACACAGTGTAGCTCCCGCGAACCGCACAGCACGCCTCACATCTCCTGCACCTCACACATCTCCCTCCGCAACCGGACCGCGAGGCCCCCTACCCCGCTACACCATGCCACAAATGTCCCTCCCCCTATCCCGCTACCTCACACAGTGTAGCTCCCGCGGACCGCACAGCACGCCTCACATCTCCTGCACCTCACACATCTCCCTACCGCAACCGGACCGCGAGGCCCCCTACCCCGCTACACCATGCCACCAATGTCCCTCCCCCTATCCCGCTACCTCACACAGTGTAGCTCCCGCGAACCGCACAGCACGCCTCACATCTCCTGCACCTCACACATCTCCCTACCGCAACCGGACCGCGAGGCCCCCTACCCCGCTACACCATGCCACCAATGTCCCTCCCCCTATCCCGCTACCTCACACAGTGTAGCTCCCGCGGACCGCACAGCACGCCTCACATCTCCTGCACCTCACACATCTCCCTCCGCAACCGGACCGCGAGGCCCCCTACCCCGCTACACCATGCCACCAATGTCCCTCCCCCTATCCCGCTACCTCACACAGTGTAGCTCCCGCGAACCGCACAGCACGCCTCATCTCCTGCACCTCACACAGCTCCATACCGCAACCAGACCGCGAGGCCCCCTACCCCGCTACACCATGCCACCAATGTCCCTCCCCCTATCCCGCTACCTCACACAGTGTAGCTCCCGCGGACCGCACAGCACGCCTCACATCTCCTGCACCTCACACATCTCCCTACCGCAACCGGACCGCGAGGCCGCGGCCTACACTCACACACCATGGCAACGATGTCCCTCCCCCTATCCCGCTACCTCAAACAGTGTAGCTCCCGCGAACCGCACAGCACGCCACATCTCCTGCACCTCACACAGCTCCCTACCACAACCGGACCGCGAGGCCGCGGCCTACACTCACACACCATGGCAACGATGTCCCTCAGCCTATCCCGCTACCTCACACAGTGTAGCTCCCACGGACCGCACAGCACGCCTCATCTCCTGCACCTCACACAGCTCCCTACCGCAACCGGACCGCGAGGCCGCGGCCTACACTCACACACCATGCCACCAATGTTCCTCCCCCTATCCCGCTACCTCACACAGTGTATGACAACACCTACCACTGGAAATCAGATGTTCGTTGAAATAAAATATGTTTTCCTAACTATTTTACTGTCTGTATAATGTACACAACACTCACCCACAAAAACCCCTCATACACACACACACACACGCAAACATCCTGTCATTCTATGCCACACACTACACTCAAAAACATGCCATTTTTAACATGTGTATGACCAACAACACGCACTCACACACGTCACACACACAACATGCCTCATACACACACACACACGCCATCACACACCAGCAACACACACACATGCTCTCACACACAACACACACCATGCCACCGATGTCACTCCCGCTATCCCGCTACCTCACACACTCTACCTCCCGCGGAACAACCAGCACGCCTGACATCTCCTGCACCTCACACATCTCCCTCCGCAACCGGACCGCGACGCCGCGGACTACAGTCAAACAGCATGCCACCAATGTCACTCCCGCTACCTCACACACTGTATGACAACACCTACCACTGAAACTCAGCTGTTCCTTACAATAAAATATGTTTTCCTAACAATTTCACTGTCTGTATAATTTATTCTAAAACACTTCTCACACCACCACTCACACACAACACTCACCCACACAAAACCCCCTCATACACACACACACACACGCAAACATCCTGTCATTCTATGCCACACATAACAACAAATCACACCTCACCTTCACCCTCATAATACACACACTACACTCAAAAACATGCAATTTACAACATGTCTATGACCAACAACACGCACTCACACACGTCACACACACAACATGCGTCATACACACACACATGCCATCACACACGCCACATACACACATGCTCTCACACACACCACACACCATCACACACAAATACACAAATACACAAACACATGCACACACACACACGCACTCAGCAACGCCACACGCCCTCAACCACGCAACACACGTACTCACACACACACACCAACCAACCTCCTCTGCTGATACAACACACAAAACAACACTTCAACATAACCTTAACTACCACACACAACACAACCACCACTAAACAAACACACACACCCAACCCACTGTTCCAATTACCTACCCTTCACCATACACACTACACTGAATACAATGCACATTTACACGTCTCACCACCCACTCCCATTGCACATCAACATCCCACCACACACAAACATTAACAACAACACAACACCTCCGCTACTAACACACCTAGCACAATAAATCACCTCTTCCTTTCAATAACATATTTTACACAAAACATTACTACACTGGCGACACACTTTATTCGAGCTTGGCTAGTCCCACGAATTCGGGTATACCCGGGTGTATTGAGGTTTGTGACTGTTTTCTGCCCGAGTGCATTGAGGTATTTTCCAGGCAGGGATTGAAGCATTTTATTCCCGCTGGCTGCAATACTGCACAGTATATATATATATACTGCATTATAATTCATGAATTTATGCCATCTGGTAGACACGCGAAGCATTGCAGCCTATTAAATCCTAATCATTATCATTTAACAGATCAGCCGCCCGTCAGCCAGGCATGAACCCAGGCTGGGAAGGCAAACGCAACGGGGCTTGTCAGAGGTGAGGAGCGACGCATTCCAGGTATCTGCCAGGTACATACTGGGTATTTGCTCGAATAAAGTGTGTCGGTGCAGTATTTACACATCTGTCTAATTTATTGCACACAAACACTCAACTAACCAACACTGACACACACACTCACACACCACACACTCACTATCACATCACACACTCACTCATCCACACACACACCCCACACAATCAACAATCACACACAATAATTACATACACACACTATTCTGCCACACACACAGCCAACATTAACACAAAACAAAAACACACACAACATTTCAACACCTACACAAACGCACACCAAACACAAATAAATACCCCTCACCTCACACAGTGTAGCTCCCGCGAACCGCACAGCACGCCTCACATCTCCTGCACCTCACACATCTCCCTACCGCAACCGGACCGCGAGGCCCCCTACCCCGCTACACCATGCCACCAATGTCCCTCCCCCTATCCCGCTACCTCACATGAGTGAAGATATACTTCACAAAGCACAGAGACACAACCCATCACTCAATGTTACCTTTTCACCTGACATTTTCAACGAGGTACTCATATTGTTAGAAGATACATGTCTCTCTATCAATAACAAAACACTACTTCAATTAGGTCTAGAAGCTCCCCAACGTCATCATCACGATGTACTCAATACAGACCTTATGCGAGAGAAACAATACAATATTTCCATACTACAAGAATATGTTGCCACAAGAAAACCAATGTTAATTCCACAACAACTTAACACCTATGACAACATCATGCAGCACATAAACAACGAACAAGGTGCAATCCTGTTTCTTGATGCTCCAGGTGGAACAGGCAAAACATTTCTCATAAATTTACTCCTTGCAGAAATAAGAATGCACAATCATGTTGCACTTGCACTTGCATCATCTGGCATTGCAGCCACTCTTATGGATGGAGGAAGAACTGTGCACTCAGCTCTTAAATTACCACTAAACATTGCTCATGAAGAAAACCCAACATGTAATATTACCAAGACATCTGGCCAAGCCCGTGTTCTTCAAATTTGCAAACTTATTGTTTGGGATGAGTGTACCATGGCGCATAAAAAAGCACTTCAAGCCCTTAATAGAACCTTGCAAGACTTGCCTAACAATAAACAAATAATGGGTGGTGCTGTCATTCTTTTAGCTGGTGATTTCAGACAAACACTTCCAGTCATACCACGATCCACACCAGCAGACGAACTTCATGCATGCCTTAAATCCTCTATTTTATGGCGACATGTCAAACATTTTCCATTAACAACCAATATGCGAGTCCAACTTCTCGGCCACTCAAATGAACAACTTTTTGCACACACACTTCTTCAAATAGGTGAAGGCACTTTACCTACTGACTTAACATCAGGTGAAATTGCTTTTCCCACACATTTTTGTCACATGATGACATCACTTGAAGATCTCATACATCACGTCTATCCAAATCTCTTACACAATTACACAAACCACCAGTGGCTCTGTGAAAGAGCCATCCTTGCTGCCAAAAATACTTCTGTCAATGACATCAATCATCAAATTCAAGACATTATTCCAAACACAATTACTCAATACAACTCAATCGATACAGTTGTGGATTGCGATGAAGCCGTTAACTATCCACCTGAATTCCTACACTCCCTCGAACCATCAGGGATGCCACCACATCATCTTCGCCTCAAAGTTGGAGCACCCATCATGCTACTTCGCAACCTACACACACCTAACCTTTGTAATGGAACCAGACTGTGCATAAAAACATTGATGCCCAACCTAATTGAAGCTACTATCTTAACTGGCAACGCCAAAGGCCAACATGTCTTCATCCCCCGCATTCCACTCATTCCTACAGACATGCCTTTTACTTTCAAACGGCTACAGTTCCCCATCAAACTAGCTTTTGCTATCACCATTAACAAAGCACAAGGACAATCTATAAAGTGCACTGGTATCAACTTAGAATCACCATGTTTCTCCCACGGCCAGTTATATGTTGCGTGCTCTAGAGTTGGATCCCCCCAACAATTGTACATCTTTGCTCCAACTGGAACTACCAAAAATGTCGTTTACAAACAAGCATTACAATGAACATTGACTTTCCTCAATTTCCATGAACTCTACATATTGCCATAAGAAATTACAAAAAAATGAAAGACACTCAATACACTACTGTCATCTTTTATTACTACATTATTTTACAACACACACTTTAACATTACATCAAATACACTCCTCTCAACAATGGACATTCACATCTTTCAAGAAGCATTTCCAACAATAACATTTTCAAAAATAACTACCGTAACAACTAACATACACTTCAAACATTTGCCCTCATATACATGTGCTTTCTACTACTGTTGATTTACAAACACAATTCTAACTAATATTACATAACATTGGCATCACATTACAACTTTCACATACAACATTTACACATACTTATTCACACTTCACATCCCGGGCAACGCCGGGTTTCTCAGCTAGTAAATAAATAAAAAGAAGGGATTGGAGATTCTAGTTCTGATCCCAGGAGGAGACCAAGATGGAGGAATCTCTATGTAAATAATGTAAGTCTTATTAGTCCGTAACTTAATGTATTAGTGTTACAATCACTGTGTTTTTTTCCAGCTAGGGTAGTGCCACTCCTAAAGATAGGACTTCTCTATATGGCCATCTCTATATGGCCCTGGGTGTGTTCCACTTACAAGAGGGAATGGACAGGTACTCCAAAGAAGGTTCCTTAAGCATGGGCCTTGGCGTTGCACCTTAGGCCGCGGGCATGTTCAGCGCTTAGGCGCTGACACGTGCTGACCCACGATGATGCTCGGCAGTGAGCCCCTGCAGCCACAATGAGAGCGGCTTTAGCAGGGGCTCGCACACGCTTCCGCAGGTGTGCGGAAGCGTAGCCAGCAATCCAATTTTAGTTTTGGCACTCACGGGAGCGCAGGGCCGGTCATGTGAGCGGTCCGCCCAATGAAGGCGAACCAGCTCCGTGATGTCACTGGCCCGCCCCCTGACACGCCCCTGGACGGCACGCAAACTAAGGCCAGGGAAAGCACCCGCTTTCCCTCAGCCTCAGCGCGCCTCCGCACGGCTGTAGTCACTATGGACTCAGCCTTAGAATTACTGGGGGTAAGAATTTCTTTTGTTCTGTCAGTGGTGATAGGATGCCATGTCATCATGCCAGAGGGCACCCTGCCCAGGGATTCTAGTGGAGGAAGGAACAGCCCACAGCCAGGCATTGGATTGCCACAGATAGTGGCAACAAAGGAAAGAATGTGCCTCTTTGGGGAATGCTGCATGAGCACCCAAAGGAAGAAATGTGTACTGTATGTTGTTCCTGTGTATACAAGTTAAAAGAAAAGTTACTGGCACATTCTATCATTTCCTCTAATGCTTACCATACCAGCCCTGCACCAATGACAGCACTCTGAGAAACAAGGTAATTAAGAGACACTGAGCATCGCCTGCACATAGGCAACATCTGAACAGACATTGGATGACTTTGATGTGGCCCTCTTCTGTTGGTTTGGGGCAAGAGGTGGTACAATAAGCAAACATCCTAGCAACGATATTTGTAAAGCAACAATTTAAATAAACAAAAGAGTACAACTGCATCTGGAAAATCAGGCAAAAGTTAATTAGGCATTTTACTGAGGGAGGGTTTAAAAGTCCTAGCCAGCCATTCTTTGTATGAGCTTTGGAAGGGGACGAAAAGGAACGTAGAAGGGGAGAAAGGTTGGAAGTGGCCAAAATTACCCAGGAAGTTAGGTTTTATTGGGTAATCTTGGTCTTCTTTCATTAAAACTGTTGTTATGGTGACAATGTGATTACAATTCTGTGTTGTATCAATAAATGGCTGTTTGATTATATCTGAAGGAGGTGTGTGTATTTTTATTTAAATCCTTTTTGTTTAGTCTTGAGACATGTTCCTTAAGTAGCAGGGTCCCCCCTGGTCCCCCTTACCCTCGCTGCTGCGGGGGCTCCCGGCGGCTTTGGAGGCAGGGCGCCGCCATCTTGCTTGTATCACGGAGGTTCGCGCATGCGCAGTAGCAACGCGGCGGCCATTTTGGTAAAGGAGACGTGGCAGCAGACGCGCTCCGTAGTGCAGGGACAGCCAACAGTCGCGCATGCGCAGTTAGTGCGATGGGGCGGCCATTACAGAGTTGCACAGGCTCAGTGGAGAGTAGCGGCAGCCATTACAGATCTCGCACGCGGCCCCAATAGGAAAGAGGGCCATGGAGGGCTGCAGCCCCCAGAATGCTTAGTGGCAGACAGGCCACCTGACACCAGGGAGCCAATAGGGCTTACAGCTTTCCCTGAGGGGAAAGATACATTGATGTGTGCTGCAGTGAGGAAGCAAAAGAAGCTGGGACACAGACAGGGGAGGGTGGGTAAGTGTAGAGAGCAAGTGGCTCATACACTAGGCCAGACATTCCCCCCTTAGGCCCCAGCTAGGCCCCAATCACCTCAGCTTGTGGTTACTACAGGGACTCCCCTTAGATAGGGACAGGGCCCTGTAGAACCCAGACAAGTGATGGTACAACCAGGAAGTGTGGATCTCCTGGTATTGATGTGAATCACTCTCTGCGGCTGCAGAGATAAGAGACTTTCTAAAGGTGGATCACTCCATGCGGGAGCCACCCACCGCCAGGCAGAGTTACAGGACATCGCTGAGGAGATCGCAGAGCGGTGTATCCTTTGTGAAGGGTCTGCAGCCCCATTGGCCCGAGCACTGGGGCAAGTATCGTATTTTAAGTGCATCAAACTACCGGTACATCAGGCGCTGATCCCGCCTATAGGTTTTGGGTTTCTTAGAGGACTCGTGTGACTCTGGGTACACGGTGTTGGGGGAGGAGTAAAGTGTAAAGGTATAGCCCAGTTAGGGGCAAGGTTATAGCTGCCAGCTAGTGGCAGAGGGTGACACGGCTGTGTTGCTATTATTGATGTATGGGATGTGATGTTATTGTTTTGCATATATAGTAAACAGTTATATATATATATCTAGTGTATGTGTTCATTTGAATGTGTCCTGCGAGGAACAACTCCCGCTCTGCTGGGAGCCATCGCAGGTGGAGGCGCTGTACCATATAGTATTGTTCCAGAGGATACACCCCAGGCTCTCACTGGCAGAGGCTCAGGCCTCTTGTGAGCCTAACGGGTAAAGCACCACACCGGTAATACATATAGATTCTCCTCAAATGCACCCTATCAGCGATTGGGGGGGGGGGGGAATATGGGTTACACTTACATGGCAATTTCCTGTGTTTTTCTCTGAGTCCACAACAGTACAAAAGCACAAAAAAATTCTAATAAAAGAAAATACTGAAAAAAAGGAACAAAAGCGCAAACGCACATAGTGAAGTATGCAAAGTAAATATATATATATTGTTAGGGTAAGATATCTGCGTACATCAGATTAAAAAGTTACCAGCAATTCATGTACATAAACATGGATGAGTGGAAGTAGTGCAGCTGCCGCCAACCATCTGGGGATCTTCTTTACTGCATCAAGGCACACCCCCGCAACTGAAGAAAAACCTCCGTTTGCATCCGTCTTTGGGTTAGAGGAGTCTTTAGTGGAACTTTGCTTGAGGGAGGCTCCGTTCCGCTCTCCTAGCCTCCTTACCCGGCGCCGTCAGCGATGGAGGTTAGCAGCTTCTCGGGCAAGCTGTTACCTCAAGTGTCCCGTATTTCCTGTGCGATCGGCCGCAAAGTGAGGACGGCCGTAAAGTGTGGATGTTTTACCACACTGTTCACAATCGCGGGTAAATGCCTATGAGAATCAGCTCCACGTAGTGACAAAGGTTTCAGCTGGCACACAGATATATAATAAAAGTGATAAATCGGGCTAAAATTTATCCAACACGTTTCGAAGCGCAAGCTTCTTCATCAGGGATATTAATACATTGAATAAATGGGAAATATATACCCTAATACCACATCTGATAGGTCTAGCTTAATTGTAGCAGTAACCAATCAGGTACACAGCAAGGTGACTCCCACATATGTGGGTTTAAGTAGGTCATTATGACCTACATGCCAAATGAGTTTAACCCCATCTGGTGTGGTCAGGGTATATGTACATATAACACAAATAATAAACTTTATTAACCAGGGCACAACATTATTGAAACAACCTAAATCATACAATTACATATATTACAATTATATATTGTATGATTAAGGTTGTTTCAATAATGTTGTGCCCTGGTTAATAAAGTTTATTATTTGTGTTATATGTACATATACCCTGACCACACCAGATGGGGTTAAACTCATTTGGCATGTAGGTCATAATGACCTACTTAAACCCACATATGTGGGAGTCACCTTGCTGTGTACCTGATTGGTTACTGCTACAATTAAGCTAGACCTATCAGATGTGGTATTAGGGTATATATTTCCCATTTATTCAATGTATTAATATCCCTGATGAAGAAGCTTGCGCTTCGAAACGCGTTGGATACATTTTAGCCCGATTTATCACTTTTATTATATATCTGTGTGCCAGCTGAAACCTTTGTCACTACGTGGAGCTGATTCTCATAGGCATTTACCCGCGATTGTGAACAGTGTGGTAAAACATCCACACTTTACAGCCGTCCTCACTTTGCGGCCGATCGCACAGGAAATACGGGACACTTGAGGTAACAGCTTGCCCGAGAAGCTGCTAACCTCCATCGCTGACGGCGCCGGGTAAGGAGGCTAGGAGAGCGGAACGGAGCCTCCCTCAAGCAAAGTTCCACTAAAGACTCCTTCAACCCAAAGACGGATGCAAACGGAGGCTTTTTCTTCAGTTGCGGGGGTGTGCCTTGATGCAGTAAAGAAGATCCCCAGATGGTTGGCGGCAGCTGCACTACTTCCACTCACCCATGTTTATGTACATGAATTGCTGGTAACTTTTTAATCTGATGTACGCAGATATCTTACCCTAACAATATATATATATTTACTTTGCATACTTCACTATGTGCGTTTGCGCTTTTGTTCCTTTTTTTCAGTTGATCTAGGGGTTCCTCTACCCTTATTACTTTAGCTGCAGACGCCAGTTTTCTATTTAGAGGTTGCATATTTATTTTATTATTCACTTCACCAGGTGGTGTTTTATTGGGTTAATTATACAGTAGATATTAGTAGTTGCGCACTCATTATTTCTGTTTATTTAACAAAAGAAAATATTTGAAAGATTAAAATAATTATTAATGAATAATGAATTAGATAGATCTTTCTCATTAAATATCTTTCTCATTAAATTCTTCTCATTTGTTTATATTCATTCAATGTTAAAAATGTATTTCTATAAAACATATACAGTATAGTACTTGTACAGTCTGTTGCAATATATGGTAGTAATGCTCAATAGTGTACGGTCCAGCAGTATTGGGTTATTACAGAGAACATAGAACACTGGGGCCCAGGGGTCAGAGGGTACCATACTTTTTTTTCATAGTGAACTTTAAATGAAAGAAGGATTTATATTATCCCACAGTGGAAGCCTTTAATAGAAGAGCAAGCCCTTTTCTGTTCAGATCATTCCCTTGGCTCTCTGAGAACTGCACTATCATTCAGTCCCACGTGTGTTGCGGCTTATTCTGTTTTCAGAACTGTACAAGGACATTGTAAAGGTCAAAAAAGCGGATCTGCCATTCTATTATTAAGTCATACATATAAAACTTAAACCTACTGATCAAGGAGTCCAAAAAGATTTGTTATTTATTAACAGAATCAGGATCTCCTAGAATCAGAAATGATCACCTTTAAATGCTAATTTTGACCACTACACTGATTCACATGAATAGTGCAGATTCATCCACTGTACTTTTAATACAGGGCTAGTTGAAACCTTCCTATAGTAAGTATATACCCGATAAATGTCATACATGTTTCTTTGTAATAGTTATAAAAGGTGGTACGAGACTTCTAAATAAACTTCCCAGGTCCATATGGCATAGCACCAAGAACACTTGAAGGTGGTTAGTGAATAAAACAGTGGAGATACTAATCATGATCATTCAGCAGAGATAGGAGCAGTGCCAAATGATCTCAAGGTGCCAGATGTTATGCTTTATAGAAAAAATAAAGCATGAGCCAGGCAATTAAACAAAGCACTTTAGCCATCAATAGCTAGTACATTTAGAGAGGCTGTAATAGCTTACAACAAATGATCCCATTGCTATAGAAATATTGTCAATTGTGGATTTTGCAAGTACATATATATGTATAAACGCAGAATATATATGAATACAGTATGTATATGTTTTACATATGTGTGTATATACTGTATATGTGTATAAGTCAGAAACCTGACGAAGCATCACATGATGTTCCAGCTGGGACGTTTAGCTTTTTGATCATTGATGGCCACCGTAGCCTCTCCAAGTGCTTTGCACCCAGTCCTGTCAGCCAGACGCGGGAGCAGGAGCGCACTGTGTCTAAGTGCTGAATGCGGATGCGCACACCAGAGACATGTTTTACATGTGAGTAACTCCTTACTTTTATTTTTAAGAAATAAATTGCAATTTTTACACCTTCTATGCGGCTGTCTGTCATCCTCATTGGTTCTATTGCGAGGACGCCGGGGGCCTATGTATACACCATATATTCGCAGTGGTGTGCAAAGTGGGGGTACGGGCGGTTGCAGAGGCCCTGCGCTCTTCCCCGAGGAATTTTAATTAAATGCTGGGGGATCGTGTGAGGCCTCTTCAACTCACTTACTGGGGTTCTGAAGAGTTGCTGGGATGCATCGCCATGGCAGCGCGGCATCAAATGACGCCGCGATGTCATGTGGAGTGACATCACACAGCCATCTCCATGGCAACTGGGTCACGTCGCGTGACCCTGTGGTGTCATTTGATGCCACCAAACAAGTTAAGGGGGGTGCGAGAGCGAGGGGGAGCAGGCAGGGGGGCGCAGTTCCAAAAGTTTGCGCTCCCCTGATATAGAGATCGAGAGGACAACTCTGCTGCTGAGGGAAGGAGGCACTATTGTGGCCAATAACCCACTCTGTGATTTAGTCTCACACATGGCCGTGTGAGTACAGCATTTATATATATTTTTTTTTATTCCACACACCCCGATCACCCTGAGAGCTCTAATTTCTCTTATCAGTGCACCACTGTTACTAATTATTGTTCATTCTCTTCTTCAGGGGACCACTGAAGAAATCACTTAGTGCAAAGAAACCCGTAGGGCTAACACTGTGCTGCTAAGTGAAGGGCGTATACACAAATTATCTATTGCCTGGACTAAGGACATCTGTGGTCTAATCTGCTCCCTGCCCTGCCCGGGAACCAAGCTACATCGGTGTTTCCGGAGGACTTCGCCGACGGCTGTGTTGTACTCTGAGTTCCTCCTGGATGGAGGCTCAGAGGGATCATTCCAGACAGACAAGGCGGAGGAGCGGAGGAGCGGAGGAGCGGAATTCCAGTGCTGGGGCATGAGTATTATCTCATAACACGTTCTTATACTTTTGTTGTTTGTGAGTTTTAATTTGTCAAGCTTTGGAATCATTAAATGTATTTTTTAGACTTAATGCACTAGGATCGGGCGCTTTCTTCTTTTTTTCTCTCTCTCTATACTGTATACATATATATACATATATATATATATATATATATATATATATATATATATATGTATGTATATATAACCCATGTGCGTGGGTTCACTGGCTTTGCATCTCATCCCAGGCTATGTTTAAAAGCTGTGTTTAAAACAGCGAGCATTGGCTTAAGGGCTCCATGTAATAATGAACTTGAGACAAAAGGTGACACTGTGTGCTAATTTGTATGTCATTTCCCAGAATCCCTTGTTGCAGTGGAATCACTGTATGCTAGGTGATAATGGTGAAAATCAGGGTTGCAGACCTGTCTAAGACATGTGAATGTGCTCATAAGAAATATTTGTATATGATATATGGTGGAGGGTTTTTAGTCACCTTTTCACCCACCATAACCTAAATAATATATATATATATATATATATATATATATATATATATATATATATATATATATATACTCTATTTTTGTGTCTGATCCCTGATGAAGTTCTGATAAGAACGAAATGCGTAGGGTGAACAACACAAACTAGAGAAGGACTGTCAGGCCTTCGTGTAACTTAATGAACTTTCTACAAAGGATTGAGTACTTCCTTAACTGCAAACTCCATTGTGGACGGCCGCCACTGGTGGATCCACAGCGAAGGAGGGAGTGCTGGACTTTCATCATTGTCTGACCGAGGGTGTTCCCAATGCTTGAAACTGACATACAGTATGTTTGTGAGTTCATTACTTTTTAAAATTTTCATGTTATAAAGCTATCTGCACTATTTCCTGTGTCGTCTACATTTCATCTTTTGGGTTTCTCCTCCCCACGTTCCTGATGGACTTATAACCATAAAGCCTTTATCGCTCACGGAAATGTGAATTAAATATTTATGTTTCAATAAGAACTATTATGTGTGTTTTTCTCCCTTTTTATATACCCTTTGATGTGAGTGCGCTCCTGACCCTTTGTCTTCACTGATATCAATCTAAGATAAGCTTTACAAGACCCCACAGACAGTGTTGTCTTAAAGGTCCTGAGCCTCAGCTTTGGATAGTATTGCATAAAATGTAAACATTAGATTTAGAAATAATGCATTTTCTTTCAAAGGTAAACCATTTAAATTATGTATTAAAATGTAGCCCTTTTAATGCTTTGACGAAGGAAAGGCAGTAATAATATTGCCATGTAGAGAAATTAGTAGTAGTAAGTCTCCCGGGTACAGGGCTGGTTTATCAAAGGAACAATTTAATTGAAGTAATTTTTTACAAATAATTTGGTGCTATTTTTCTGTACAATTTGGCAGCCGTACATAACCCCACCCCCCCCCCCTTCACCCCACCCCCAAATCTGAAAACTTCACAGCTCAAAATTACAGGATGATCTCTGACTATATGTAAATATAAAAAAAAGTATTTTTATTCCAATATAATTT
Organism: Ascaphus truei; assembly: GCF_040206685.1. Lineage (NCBI taxonomy): Eukaryota > Metazoa > Chordata > Amphibia > Anura > Ascaphidae > Ascaphus > Ascaphus truei. The sequence goes on from NC_134484.1 coordinate 138,656,608, forward strand.
AAACAGGAAAATATGATTTATTTTCAAAATATTGCACAACTTCACCAGGAGTTGCATTGTGGTGTAAGAAAACAGATCTAAGTAAAATTCAGTAAACTGGAGTCTGTAATGTCAAATATACTGTAGGTGTTCGATTTGGCACATGGCACATGTAAAATTGCTGCTTAAACCCAAAGATGCAGAGTAACCAATACTGCAGGTTTAATTGTGGACCTTGTCTTTGTATGTCCATTTGCCACATGTCAGTAGAGTTAACACAGCCTGAGAACTGACGCATCAAAGCAAAACAACATTTAAGTGAGCTGCAATTACAATTTTATAGCTGCACTTGAGGTTAATCACTTGTTTTTTGTGAACACTTCTTTCTAAAGCACATAAGCAATCGTGTCACAATTAAACTTGCCTCTGCTATTTGTAACAGAGCCCTATAACAAGATGTTAAAAGCAGGCTTTAGTTTAGAAGACATTGCATCTTAAAAGGTATGCATTGCTCTCGGGCTTATCGGGCCTGATCGGAAGTCATTTAGTTGTTGCGGCCTCCTCCTCACCTGCCGCCCTGCTTCTCTTTCTGAACCCCAGTGTCAAATGACGCCACAGGTGTCACCAACATGACGTTACGGCGTCTCGTTGCCATGGCAATGTGATGCTGTGGTTCAGAAGTAGGAGGGGGGCGGCAACAAGGAGGCGGCCGCAACAGCTAAGTGCCTAAGGGCGGCAGATTTTGAAATCTGCCGCTGGATGTAATTTGCAGCGAACCAATCAGTGATCACTTCTAAAATATATACAATTTCACCCCTGATTCCATAGTAACTCATCTAAAGTACCTTTTGGAGGAGAAAGGTGAGTTGATTAGAGTGACCGTGTGTATTAACCCTGGTTGCATATCTAAGTCACATGCTCACTTGTGTGCTATTCGTGACAGATGGTAAATGGGGATGGATTGGGGGGAGATATTGTAAATTTGAGGGACATTTACGACGGTTAAAAGTGAAACAGCTTGTTAGCTGTGTATTAACCCTTGTCCCATATGCAAGTCACGTGCTCACAGTTGTGCCATACCACGTGCTCACAGTTGTGCCATACTGTATGTGACAATCACTATGCTTCTTCTATCTGTTGTACACAAAGTTATAATACATTTTCCACTTTCACTGAGTCTTCAGTAGCCCCCACCTTCAAATTGTGTTATGTCTGGAAGCCTTGAGCAGTACTGTTTTTCTCTTTCAGTTTTGATAACTTCTTCAATGTATTGGTCATGCATTTTATACAGTTGGCTAATCCCCTGAAAAACTGTGTGTATGCATCAAGTTCTATTTGGCATGAATCTGCCTTCGGCACAACATGGGAGACCTTCTAATTCAAGAAAGCTCCCCAAAAGGAAACTGAACAATAGTTCTGATAACTGTGTGAAGCTGATCCGAGTGCTCTAATTTTAGCTGTACATTTCTCTCCTTACGCTTGATAGATGCTGATCAGATAATTTGTCCTTTCAGCCTTCTGTGCTATAATTAACCGTTGCTTATCATTTTGAGAAAAGGTACGGTATTAAATGTGTCTGCCCTGCGAAGTGTTCTTTGCAACTTCTTAACAATTGATATGATCATTTTTGTTCTATTTCCTGCTCAGCTAATCCTGCAATAAGTCAGCCATAAAAGACAAAAATTAACAGGAAGGTAGAGCTTCTATCTGAAGTCAGAAAGTGAGCCATTCATTGTCTCTGATATAGTGAAAATACATATGTGATAAAATTGTTTCAAAATCTGCAAATGTAAAATAACTATGTTAAACATGATTGCCTTTATGACTTAATATAACGGAATGCAAATTGCAAATACTCCACTAAAAGCAGCAGGAGTGTCAAAAGTGTCCCCAGGGCATGCCCAAGAAGGGGTTAAGTAACTATTTACATTCCACAGAGTGCTTGTACTGTAACATCTTTTTTCATGTGTTATTACCTTTTCAGGTACTTTTACTTTACCTCTAAGAATGTAGGTTTTCTAGATATAGGGCCATTATTACTGGTTATAAGGCACCTCGTGGCACCTACACTTCCCTGTAAGGTGCCTTATGCCTTTGCACCATTTAGTTCACATGGTCTTATATAACTTTGATCTATGTGAAAGCCAGTGTCCTATAGAGATACTGTAATAAACACCGTAATAATGGACAAAGAAAAATAATTATAGGTGATAGATTTTAGGTGTGAAAGTTGCTCAAAACCTCTGGTGAGGATTTGTTTCCAAAAGTCCTCCAATTCAAACGTACATCGATTAGTTTCTGCAGATATACTTAAAGGTACTCAAATCATATGTAATGGACACAACAGCCATTATTAATATATTGAATGATTTAGAGTAGAAGAACAATTACATGTATATATTAGCAGTAATAGATGTAACATCACTATACACTTCCATTAAATATACACAAGGTTGTGAGGCTGTTAGATCAATTATTTTGAAGGAGATAAATCTAAAGGAATTACAGATAGATGAAATGATTGAGTGTATGGAGTTTATTCTGCATAAAAATGACTTTTGGTTTGAGGGTGACTTCTACCTGCAAAGATGTGGAACAGCCATGGGGCCCAAGTTTGCACCGGGCTATGCCAATCTCATTATGTGAGATTGGGAAGACCAATACATCTGGTCAGGGAGGAGGCTCTAAGACAAACTTTCAGCATCCCTATCCAACATTACATGCCAGCAGAACCCCCTGATCATTTCTGGACACTATATCCAAATTTCTGCCAAAATCTCGGCGGAGTGACGTCAGCGGGCTAGTCTCACGAGACCAGAGGATCAACCAGGAGGTCACGGAGAAGGGCTGCAGGCAGAGGAGAACCAGCACGGTGCTTCTTGGCGTTCCACGTGAAGGATTCATACAGCAACTCCAGGCAGCAGGACGGAGAGGATTATAATATCCTACATGCTTGTTTACATCAGCTACTTTGTAAGGAGCGATCTACTTTTGCGCATATATTTTAACTAAACGTACTTCACTATATTTTGTTTCTCTTCATTTTATTTCAGAATCATTGGCAAACGATACCCCCATTCTACTTATGCTCAAATTTATTATACAGTTAACAGTCATTTGCGCCGTTGTTTCCCCCGTTTTTCTATATATATATATATATATATATATATATACATTTGATGACATTTATTACACTATTTTCATTATAATGAAATAGTATATATTTTATAACTCAACCACACTTGTATATCCGAATTTGGTTATACATTTATTTCCAATTTGTGTGTACCTACTCAGTTTTCTATGGTTTTTGAACACAGCCTATTAACTATTAGATTTGAATTAAGGCTATCGGCTATATATGTTTAAATATGAAGTCTATTATTAAGATGTTTTATTGATCCACTGTTTTCTGTTTATGTCTCCCTTATTATTATTTCCCCTTCACTTTGTGCCATTGGGGTTTTTATGCTGAGGTATATTTTATTATATTGTAGGGAATGTTCTTTTCACTTTTTTATAATATTCATTCTATGTATATGAATTGACTGTTTTATTGTTATTGTTAATTTGTTTTGATTAGCGACTTATCTCATTTGCTGGCTGGTTTATATTGCTATTGTGTGTTTTATAATGTATTAAAGTTTATCTAGAATATATGTATTAGCACCTTATAGCAAAATATTAATATGATTTGCCCCAATCACCCTAAATTGATCTAGAAGGCTTTAAATAGAGAGAGGATTTGGGGTAAGGCATAACCCCTGAAGAAGCGGCATTGAGCTGTGAAATGCGTAGAGATTGCTTGGGGAAGAATGGTCAGAGGCAGAGCACTTGAAATGTCGCTCGGAGCTGACGACACCGGAGGCAGGGATTGCTGCCGGAAGTGACGTCAGATGCCAGGGAAGCCGGCGAGGAGACCGAGTGGGGCGTTGGAAAAGGGGAATCCTAGTACCACTTAGAGAACTGCAGAGTTGCAGCTAGACGTTGTCCGGAGTCCTATTACTGCACCAGAGACTCAAGCCCAGCTTCTTCCCTCATATACATTACCTGTTGTACATGTACAAAGTATGAGTACTTAGTGTACATGTTTTACACTAAATTTGTCTATATTGGTTTGCACTATGTCTCCTTTTCTCTTATTTTGAGGGGAAATCCATATGCACTTATACAAGTGTAATGGGTTTCCCCCCCCCCCCAATCGCAGATTGGCCCCTCTAGGGAAATACTACTCTGGTTACACATAGCTATAGTGTGGTGCACCAGCTGGCTTACACGACTCCTGAGTCTCCCGCTTGATGGTATTAAGGGGAATGGCATCAGGACTGGCCGTGAGGTAATGTTGAGTTATACTCATTCATGGTACGGTGCCTCCATCTCTTCCAGATCCCCAGCGTAGCAGGGAGGAGTCTCTGAAAGAGAACCTCTATGTGCACCTTCTTCCTTAGTTACTCCACACACAGGACAGAAGCGATATCTTTCTTTGGCATCCTTTAATGTCATCACACATGGACAGCCGCCCATCATAGCAGCCGGTCGTCTAGCCACTCATTCTCAGGTTGCCAACCCAAAGGAAGTGCCTGACCTTACACTCCCTGGCAAGGGCCCCGAAAGCAGGTCTAACTCTTCCCCTACTCCCTAATGAAGTAAGAGGTATAGTCTTCCACACCACTCCCTAGAGGGATGGCCACAATCACTGCCAGAGCCCTGACAGGTTGCTGGATAGACTCACCTCACTCAGATGGTGAGACAAACACACTAAATTCAGGAAGTGCTGCATATTATATAGATTCAGTAGGCACCACCCCTGTGTCACTGTTAGTGGACACAGAGACTGATGTCACTTCCTTCACTAAATAATATACATCACAGGAGGTGAGGGCAAACCCCATGATTACTCCTGGCAAACCTGCCCTTTTAACAGGGATTATTGCACAGGAGGAGAAAGGCATGTAACCCTAAAATTACACAGGGCTACACAAGTAGAAAAGCTGAAACCAATCTCGGAGAAGGCTCTGTACTTATCTACCCCTGGAACCCATAAGTATTAGCTGCATAAAGAAGAAACAACTGATTGGAGGAGCATTATTATTATAAACCTTCTTGTAAGTGGGCCAACCTATGAGCCAAGAATAGAGCCACACTATCTTCATTAATATACACAGTAACCACTATATTATTTTTCTCTTTTTTGGGCTGATCCTGCTTCTTCTGGGTTTTGGAGGAGTGTCTATAGAGATACCGTACAACATTTCTTGTTCAATATTCGGCACTTATACAATTCAAAATGTATACAATTTTTAATGAACTACATGAATACATGAAAAAGATTCGGATGAATATCTTAAGGCTGCAATTCCTATAAAATGCTGCATTTTTAACAAGGAATATGTCAGCAATAAGACAGTGCCTTGCAAATGTGATTTGTATATTAGGGGAAATTGCACAAAACCACTAATAGCCAGAAAAATTATTTCTGAAACAAGCCTACATGTAAATTGGACTTTATCAATCTTTGATATTCTGAGTAGTGAAATTACAATTTTGCTCCAAGAAGTTATAATGCAACTCTGTGCACTTTAATATTCTTACTAATATTTGATTTTATTAATGGTGTGTGTTTATTTAATTGTATCACAGGCCTATAGTTACTAAAGGTCACTGTTTCTGCAATCAAAATCAGCGTTATAAAAATGTGGGATTGCAGCGATATTTTTTTCAGAATTCTGCCGCATTTAGTAAGAAATACGTATTCAAAAGTAGGTTGTGATATTCAATCTCGTGCATAAATGTAAAAATGGCAACTCAGTGTTAAATAATGCTAGCAATACAAACAAGCGTTAACTGATAGAAATGTGCAATAATCAACACTAGCAATGCAGTTATGTGTGTGTGAGGGTGGGGGAGGGAGGAAGATATCACACTTTTCTACCATAGGGTTATGGAATAGCCTTTAACAGAACGCTAGAGCAGGAAATTATGTAACCCATATGATGCATAAGGATACCAATGCATTGCAAAGGAATACATTAGGCGTCTATCTATATGTTTTAAGCCCTCACTAGTCTAAGTGGCAAACTAGTCATAAGGTGGCCACATAGGTTTCTAAGGGGTTAAAATATTTAAAAGTTCAACACTGTTCATATTATGTATTTTTATCAGCCAGTCGAGGTTGGCTAGTCGTATCTTACCTATATCTACAGTTGCCATAGGAAAGATTGGCAATAGTCTGATATCACCAAGCATCAGTGATTAATAAGAAATTATTTGAAATCAGTTGATAATTCATCATTTGCATACTCATTGGCAATACTGTTAAATCTTGCATATGTAATTAGACAATGTATTCTCATTTAATGCTAATTAGTGATCCTGGCAACAAATTTATGCCACACTTATCACTATGATAAAATGGGAGTTATTGCTGCGTTATTGAAGTGATAATCCTGTGGAAAATATTGCAGTAAAATAACATTTTTTTTACCTTTAACACACTGATATCAATATCAATGTTTAGTAAATCTAGGCCATAGTGTAGAATAGGCTACTGTATATTTAGATACATGAAAATAACAGTGCAGTAATACTAAACAAAAATACAATGTATTGTTGATACATGTTTTAAAATGCTAATATTATATTACAATTAATTCTAAATTAAATGCAATCCATTAGATGAAAGCTGCAATACAGCAGTTCATCTTGGATCCTATGGCTGAATCTATAAAAAAGACCTCCCCAAAAGTAACTTTGACCTTCATACCTTAGAAAAAAGTGGTCATGTAAAAATCAAACCTCAAAATCTGCTGAAAAGATGTCCTGTATGTTCAATATCTATCTATCTATCTATCTATCTATCTATCTATCTATCTATCTATCTATCTATCTATCTATCTATCTATCTATCTATCTAGCAACAGAGAAGCCCAATGCTACATCCAATATGACAAAAATACACAGTAAAATACTTATATATTCTCTTGAAAAGGGTTATTTAGTTTACTAATGACCCTTTTTCAAGAGAATATATAAGTTTTTTACTGTGTATTTTTGTCATATTGGATGTAGCATTGGGCTTCTCTGTTGCTTGTTGTATACATTTTCCACACTCAATAGCTCTCCTTTTTGACACTTATATACATATATTTTGTGGGGGCTCAGGGGTTCCTAAAATGAGAGCTTGCTGGGGTCATGAAAAAATTCATGAGCAAAACCACACAACTCCCAACTACAGGTGATTGTATATATCATGTAATGTGTTCCTATTAATTGCTGCTATAATGTCTCGATCCCACACATAAACCACAAAGACAAATAGAAGAGAAAAATGATATAAGCTCAGATAAAAGAAAAAAGATATTAATTAAAATATACCAATATAGCTAAGGCTAAAATACTGTAGCTAATTGGACAAATCACAATACAATATAGGAGTGAATGTCTCAAGTAGGTATTGAATGAAGAGTACGGTCCTGGAAAAATGAAAAAATACACAAACTATTGAAGTACTGTATAAAAGGTTTACATACGCAAAAAGGTGAAAAGCCACTTACAATATGGCAATGTAAAACAGCATTGTGGGATTGAATCCCGCCACCTGCACTATCCTGTTCGCTCGCGCACATCTTCGGCTGCCCGCCCGCGCACATCTTCTTGGCCGCCGCGCACAGCTTTTTCGCCCTCCCGCTCACAGCATCTGCTGGCCCACGCATACCAGGTTTTGCCTCACGCCACATGCGCCCCCTATATAATCTTACGCTCCCCAGTTTGTGCACCGCTGCATTCAATCACAACACCACACACAATCACAACAGAGACAGAGCACACATACTTAATCACAACACACACAGAACACATTCTCAATCACAACACACACAGAACACACACTCATATCACAACCAACACAACACACACACAGACAACACACACACACCACACTCAATCACAACACACACTCAATCCCAACCAACACAATCACAACACTCACTCAATCAACCAACACAAACACAGACAAAATACACACTCAATCACAACCAACACAAACACACCCAAACCTACTCAATCACAATACCCACACACACCCCCACCCACAATCACAACCAACACAGACACAACACACACTCAATCACAACCAACACAAACAACACAACATACAATCATAACAGTCACACACTTTCACCTGGGGGGAAGTACAAGTATGCTCCAGTCCCTCGTGTGCTACTGCAAACAGACAGGAGGAGGAGGGGTTGTTGGTGTGCAGAGAGAAGCCCCGCCCTCGCAGCAAGCAACAGCACAGAGAAGCCGCAGCACGTAGCTTGAGCTTCTTGGCCGCCCGTGCACAGCATCTGCCCACCCACAGGTTTCGCCGCACGCTGCCTGCGCCCTCCCTAAATAATCTTGTGCCCTCCAGTTTGCGCACCGCTGATCTATATAGATGTTTTTGGTTTACATGATTTACAAGCTCTGATCTTTTTTCATGTGGTGCTAAGCTGGTATTTCTAGTAATGGCAGGAAGAGCCGCTAATAGTCCACTTCCTTATAAGGATCTGCACGTTAGCAGGTTCAGCTAAACTTCTCCAAACTTCGCGGACCTTAACGTTTGTTCCGAATTTCGAGTAGCACTTCAGAAGAAATGTTGAAATCCGAGTGAAATTCGAACCAAAACCCCCAAAAACGCTGTGTTTTCTTTTTGTGTGTGTTTTTTTAAAATAAACATTTCGAAAAAGAACGCACAATTTGAGTATAAAGTTTTTTTTTGTTTTTTTTCCCCCACATCCAAAACCAATCCAATCGAGTTCTGGCAAAACACGGAATTTTTTTTGGAACCAAAACCAAAAGTGCCCATTCATTATATATATTGTTATCTACTGTATGTGAATTGAATCATGTGCTCTTCAGGGACTATACAGTAATGAAGGATGTCCATATTCTTTCTGATGTTAGCCGCGGGTCCAACTGCAGTTTACTGTCTAGTTTGCAAGTGTCACACAGAGAACCTAGATACAAACAAAAACATGCTACTGTAGGAGCGGTGCACATTTCTCTCTGCACTGGCAGCAGGGATTTTGGTTTGCAGCGCGGAGAAACTTTTGAGTGTTTTCTGAGCTTACCTGTGTAACTCTGATATAATGGTTTGTCTAACTATAAATGAAATAAATGCGAAAAACGAAACCTCTTCAATTGTTCTAAACAAATCAGTATGTTGTTGTTTATGCTATTTTAGCTGTTTTTTAGTCCCCTCTATGTCCATCATATGCAGGCAATGCTAGATTTAGGATTGCTTGAAAAAACACTACTCAGCTCCACTTAATGTGCTCAGATGAGCCTAATTATTGCACACAATTATGCAAACTTTGCATGCAGTTATGTAACAGGAATTGCCTCATGCTCTGCTTCCCAAGGACAGTGGTAGAGCAAGAAAACATAAGCTACGTCTGAAATGGACTTAATATAAAGCTGGTTTGTGCTGTGGTTAGATGATGACAACAATTATATACATACTGTGACAAACGGCTTACTCCGGGGCTCCGTCGTTTGTCCGGGACTGTTTAGAACACGGTCTTTTAGGGTAGGTTAAATGATGAGGCGTCACGTACTGTTCCTTTAAACAGGCTATGCCTGGTTTATTCAGTCCCAGGCACTGAGACTGCCACAGTGCATACAACAGAAAACAGATCAAAACAAAAGCTGCTCACCTGAGCGATAACTTAACTTAGATATCCCTGACTCAGGGTTGGAAGTGGCTTTTCCACTTCCAACATCAAAACACGGTACTTTTGCAGTCTTACACAAATGAACAGAAAGATTGAACCTGTTTGGGGAAGAGGCTTCTCCCCTCTGTAGTTCAGCAGCCTTCCAGCCTCCTGGCTCTTGTGGGGAGACCAGAGCAAACAGGAAATCAGTCTTTCATACCTGATTCCTAATTAGCATGACAGGTGACAGAAATCAGGCAGCAGACAAACTCTGGTCTGGATCTCTCATCCCTCAGTTCCAGCGCTTGCCAAACTGTGGGATGGAGTGTATGTATTATAAGGCTGCACTCCCAGGCCAAACAGGATAGAAACTGTCTAGTATCCTGGGAGCCCTATATACGGAATTTATTACCATCCCCTGGTTTCTGTCACATATCCTCCCCCCCAGCTCAGACCTCAAGGGATGAGCGACCATGGATATTAGGGAGTGCATCCTTGACAACCCGTCAGCATTGCCATGTTTGTGCCCTGACCTGTGTTCCACAGAAAATTTAAAGGGTTGTAGGCTTAGGAACCACCTGGTCACTCTAGCATTCTTTTCCCTGTTTTGACACATCCAGGTAAGGGGTGCATGATCTGTGACCAACCGGAATTTTCTCCCCAACAGGTAGTATTTGAGCGTCTCTACAGCCCACTTTATTGCGAGACACTCTTTCTCTACTATGGAGTAATTTTTCTCCTGGGGATTTAGTTTCCTACTTAAATAAAGGATGGGGTGCTCCTCACCTTGAGACTCCTGGGAGAGTACCGCCCCCAGCCCTACCTCAGATGCGTCGGTTTGGACTACGAACTCTTTGGAGAAGTCAGGTGTGACCAACACTGGTTGGGCACAGAGAGCTTCTTTCAGGCTTCTAAAGGCCTGTTCGGTTTCGGGGGACAACTTTACCATTAGCGGTCCTCTTGCTTTTGTGAGGTCAGTTAGTGGGGTTGCCTTAGTTGCAAAATTGGGAATAAACCTTCTATAGTACCCAATTAACCCCAAAAAGGTCCTTACTTGTTTTTTTGTAACTGGCCTTGGCCAATTTTGTATCGCCTCCACTTTGAGTGTTTGGGGTTTGAGTAAACCTCTGCCAATAGAATATCCCAGATACTTGGCCTCCTCCAGACCAATAGTGCATTTAGCGGGGTTAGCAGTTAGTCCAGCAGACCGGACTGCGTCAAGCACAGCTTGGACCTTTGGAAGGTGGGATTGCCAATCTTCACTATGGATTACCACATCATCCAGGTAGGCGGCAGCATACCGAGCATGTGGTTTTAAAATTTTATCCATCATTCTTTGGAATGTGGCGGGAGCTCCATGTAAGCCAAAAGGCAACACCTTATACTGAAAGAGGCCGTCTGGGGTTGAGAAGGCTGTCTTTTCTTTTGCCCTTTCTGTGAGGGGAACCTGCCAGTACCCTTTTGTTAGGTCTAGGGTTGTGAGATATCGGGCTTTGCCCAGTCTCTCTACAAGTTCATCTACCCTGGGCATAGGATAAGTATCAAATTTTGACACCGCGTTTAGTTTCCGGTAGTCATTACAAAACCTTGTTGTACCATCTGGCTTTGGGACTAAGACTATAGGGCTGTTCCACCCACTTTGGGATTCCTCAATTACACCTAGTTTTAGCATTTTTTTAACCTCTAAACTTATAGCCTTTCTTTTGGCCTCTGGGATTCGATACGGTTTAAGGTTAACTCGGACCCCCGGTTCAGAGACTAGGTCATGTTCAATTACGCTAGTTCTACCTGGCCGTATAGAAAAGATTTCTTTGTTTCTTTTCACTAAATTCTGAACCTCTCGTTTCTGATGAACAGACAGGGTTTCAGCTATGCTAACCTCTGGGTCAGTTTCTTGATTCTCTGACGGACCTGGGGGTACTAGGGTTAACAAGACTTCTCTATCTTTCCAGGGCTTGAGTAGGTTTATATGGTAAATTTGCTCAGGTTTCCTCCTACCTGGCTGTCTTACCTTATAATTTACTTCTCCCACTCTTTCCAAGACCTCATATGGCCCATGCCATTTAGCAAGGAATTTACTCTCCACGGTGGGAACCAGAACTAGTACCCTATCACCTGGAGAAAAAATTCTGACCCTAGCACCCTTATTATATGTATTCCTCTGTGCTTCTTGAGCTTTCTCCATGTGTACCCTCACTATGGGTAGGACTGCAGCAATGCGGTCCTGCATCTGGGCAACATGCTCTATTACACTTCTGTAAGGGGTAACCTCGTGTTCCCAAGTCTCTTTGGCTATATCCAGTAAGCCCCTTGGGTGTCGGCCATACAATAGTTCAAACGGGGAGAAGCCTGTGGATGATTGGGGAACTTCCCTAATGGCAAATAACAGGTACGGTAACAAACAATCCCAGTTTTTCCCATCGTTATCAACCGCCCGCCGTAACATGCTCTTTAAGGTTTTATTGAACCTTTCCACTAAACCATCTGTTTGTGGATGATAGACTGAGGTTCTGAGATGCTTGATTTTTAGGAGTTTACATAGCTCTTTCGTTACTTGGGACATAAATGGTGTTCCCTGGTCAGATAGAATCTCTTTAGGAATCCCGACCCGGGAAAACAGAACTACTAACTCTTTTGCTATGTTTTTAGCTGAGGTGCTACGTAGGGGAACTGCCTCCGGATATCGGGTGGCATAATCTAATATTACCAATATATGCTGATGTCCCCTAGCAGACTTTATTAGGGGTCCTACTAGATCCATAGCAATCCGGTCAAATGGTACCTCTATTATGGGAAGGGGTACCAATGGGCTGCGGTACGCCTTGAACGGGGCGGTGATCTGACATTCTGGGCATGAGGAACAATAATTCGTAATTTGTGCCAGAACCCCAGGCCAATAGAAGCTTCGGAGAACCTTTTCTTTTGTCTTTTCCACCCCTATGTGTCCCCCCAATGGATGACTATGTGCGAGGTGTAATACTACGTTACGGAATGTCCGTGGTACCAACAATTGTTTAGTTGTAACTGATTTCCTTTTATCAACCCGATATACTAGGTCGTTCTCTACCTCGAAGTAGGGGTAAGCAAGTGACCTATCTGGTTGGCCAGGAGTACTATTCTGGTCCCGTATATTTCCCCTTGCTACCGCTAATGTGGGGTCCTCCCACTGGGCCTTCTTAAAACTCCCAGGACTGACCTCTAGGTCAGCGAGGGTCTTATCCGGTTCTGGGGTGGTAAGTGTCTGCTCAACATCTTGATTTGGGGTATTCCCTACCAAAGTAGTGATGGGGAAGGGAATTTTACAGCACTCCTCCTTTTCCCCCTTCTTATTTGGGCCCTCGTCAACCTCCATTTCTGAAAAAGGGAAAGGATTTGTTTCTTCTAATACTTCGTTATGGTCCGCTATTGAACTCTGGGCGCTATTCTGAGCGGGGGACCACATTTTTAGAAAATGGGGAAAGTCGGTCCCTATTAACACATCATGTGCCAGTTTGGGTACAATACCCACCTTGAAATCTAAAGAACCAAACTCTGTTTCAAAAAAACCATCAACAGTGGAATATTCATGATTATCCCCATGTATACAACAAATTGCCACTCTTTGTGAACTGTTTCCCTGTTTCTTCTTAATGGGCAAGAGGTATTCGGACACTAGTGTGACCATGCTCCCAGAGTCAAGAAGTGCCCGAACCCTCTTACCATTAACCTTTACAAATGCCCACAGGTGGTTATTCAAGGGGTCCTCTGGGCTAGGGCCCATACATTGGGACAACAGCGAATAAGGTTCCACGCTGTTGCATTGCATGGGCTCATCATTTAGTGGGCAGATTTTTGCTGTGTGGCCCCTCTCATGACAATTTACACATTTAGGTACATAGTCTGTGTCCCACTTAGAGCCTTTTCCCGGCTCCCCATGTTGGCTATTGCCCTTAGTGTGCGAACCACTGTTGCTGGTGCTGCGTGAAGGTGGTCGCCGCTCTTCAGCGCCCCTTAACCCCGGTACCCTTTTACCGTCTCTGGAAGAGTCCTGGAACCTCGGGTAGTGGGGTTGCTCCACGACTGTGGGTTGCGGGTGCTCTTCTGCTGCATTGTACCTTTCTACGAGGGCCACAAGCTCATCCGCATTGTGGGGGTCACTCCGACTGACCCAACGGCGTAAGGCAGAGGGAAGTTTCCTCAAGAACTGGTCCATGACCAACCGTTCCACGATGTGGCTGGCTGAGTTGATCTCGGGTTGTAGCCACTTCCGGGCGAGGTGGATGAGGTCATACATCTGGCTTCGGGTGGCTTTATCCATCGTGAAGGACCATGCGTGAAACCTTTGGGCGCGAACAGCCGTGGTTACGCCGAGGCGGGCGAGGATCTCGAACTTCAATTTTGCATAGACGTTAGCTTCGGCTGGCTCTAGATCAAAGTAAGCCTTCTGGGGTTCGCCGCTTAGGAAGGGTGCGATTAGACCAGCCCACTCAGCTTCTGGCCATCCCTCTCTCTGTGCCGTGCGTTCAAACGTGAGAAGATAGGCTTCCACATCATCCGAGGGTCCCATCTTCTGAAGGTAGTGGCTTGCCCTGGTCATTTTCGGAACTGGGGCTGCCGCTACCAGTGGAAGGTTACTGATAGTCCCCCTCAGGATCTCGAGTTCCTGCTGTAAGCCCTGAGCGAACCGCTGTTGCTCCTCTCTCAGCAAGCGGTTTGTCTCTTGCTGGTTTGCATTCGCGTTTTGCAGGGCTTCATTCGTCTGTTGCTGGTTTGCATTCGCCTGTTGCTGGTTGGCATTCGCCTGTTGCTGGTTGGCATTAATCTCTTGCTGGGCTATTAGCAGCTGTTGCTGGGCTGCATTCGTCTGCTGCTGGTTTGCATTAGTTTCTTGCTGGGCTATTAACAGCTGTTGCTGGGTTTCATTCGCGTCTTTCTGGGCAGCGACATTGCGTACCAGCGAACCCACCACGTCTTCCATCTTGTTTGCAGAGGATGAAAAAAACTTTTTTTTTTTTTTTTTCAAAGTTCTTCAACCCGCAGACCCCCTAGTGCTCTGCCCGAATTCTCCACCATATGTGACAAACGGCTTACTCCGGGGCTCCGTCGTTTGTCCGGGACTGTTTAGAACACGGTCTTTTAGGGTAGGTTAAATGATGAGGCGTCACGTACTGTTCCTTTAAACAGGCTATGCCTGGTTTATTCAGTCCCAGGCACTGAGACTGCCACAGTGCATACAACAGAAAACAGATCAAAACAAAAGCTGCTCACCTGAGCGATAACTTAACTTAGATATCCCTGACTCAGGGTTGGAAGTGGCTTTTCCACTTCCAACATCAAAACACGGTACTTTTGCAGTCTTACACAAATGAACAGAAAGATTGAACCTGTTTGGGGAAGAGGCTTCTCCCCTCTGTAGTTCAGCAGCCTTCCAGCCTCCTGGCTCTTGTGGGGAGACCAGAGCAAACAGGAAATCAGTCTTTCATACCTGATTCCTAATTAGCATGACAGGTGACAGAAATCAGGCAGCAGACAAACTCTGGTCTGGATCTCTCATCCCTCAGTTCCAGCGCTTGCCAAACTGTGGGATGGAGTGTATGTATTATAAGGCTGCACTCCCAGGCCAAACAGGATAGAAACTGTCTAGTATCCTGGGAGCCCTATATACGGAATTTATTACCATCCCATGGTTTCTGTCACAATACATACATACATACATACATACATACATACATATATATATATATATATATATATTTATATATATATATATACCATCCTGATAATGTCAATAATATATGATGCAAGATGTGTGTCTTAACCATTCCAGTGCCAGGATGCCACCTCTGTACCCCTGGCACTTCTGCGTCACATGATTGCTTCCAGTGATAATTGAGCTAACTGCTCTGACTGAGCACCTAAACAAAACAAGCATCTGCCCATAACGTACAAGGTACATCAATAGGTCTTTTAAAAGTTTAAATACCCCCCAAAAATATAAAAGTTAGACATGTTCTTTCTGAGAAATGAATTATGAAGGGACATACTTTCTAAGTCTCCTGTTGTTGTTGTTTGTTTTTTTTCCCTCAGGTGAAAATAAAACTACTTTTGCCTAAATAGTTATATGAACAAGCCTCTGGAGACCTCTAGCCCAGACATTGAATCTCGGTTAAACTCTGTTAATGGTTTTGCTTATTTGAGTCTTGAGCATTTCTCTTCCATTGTAATTGCTCTTGAAGCTACAAGAAAGCCAATGGGGCCCAGTGCCAGTGGTGGATCCCAAAATCCCATAATGTTCAAAGATGTCTAGAAATGTAGCGAAAAGAGTAATGCTCCAAAATAGTAGTCAAGTTGTTAATATTTATTCATCCAACATTTCGGTCCAACACATCAGACCTTTCTCAAGGGGTTTCGGAAAGGTGAGAAAGGTCTGTTGTGCTGGACTGAAATGTTGGCTGAATGAATATTAACCACTTGACCACTATTTTGGAGCTAATCTTTTTGCTTCACTTCTCTGGGATTTCACCATTGAGTTTCAGCACCCGCAAGTACAGTACAGTATACAGTACTTCTATACGTTTTGGTCCAAGACCTTTACTAGCTATTTCATCTTTCTTCAGCTGTTTTAGGTTTAGTACTGTACAATGACAGGCAAAGTAGGCAAAAACCAAAAATGTTGTATTGCCCTTAAATTCCACTTTTCTTCTCGATTATAAACTTGTTTTTTATTATTTGGAAGAATTATGATGTGAAAACATTTAGCTATGTTTTGTAATTGCCTAAAACCGATTTGTTTTTTATTCACTCTAGATCTCTGCAACTTCTGAATCATTGATGATTACTTTCCGTACTCTATAATGACCAAGTATGATAAATAGTTATTTTGACCGTGAAATGCTTCCTCTGAAGGCCATTTTTGTATTGGCTTTGTCACAACAAACACAACATTGCATTTTCTTCACTTAGTCATGAATCCTAAGCTATAACCAAATAAAAGCAGTAGGTACTGTGTATTCAAGGATATTTATAATTGTGCCTTTTAGATAATGTACATTTGAATAGGACTGTTTAAAATTAACCATTAAAGAGAGTGGGATACATGAGTATGTTAGTTGTATTGTGATTCCACTAAGTGTTACTGTGATTAGCCCATAAAATAATGTATAGACATATGCTGTCTGAAAGCTACATCCAGTAAGCTGTATCAATTAGGACATCCAGCCCTCTTCTTGCAGCATGTCTTATTCTCAGTGTAGTGCCAAATACAAATTTACAGGTTGCAGGGAAAAATATGGCCCAATATGACCTAAGGCCGGGGTGCACAAACTTTTCAGTCTGCGCCACGCAACCTGCTCCACCCCCCCTGCTCACGCTCCCACCCCTTTACCTTGTCTACAGTGTCATGTGACATCGTTGCGTCATTTCACACCACATTGCCAAAGGAACTTACAGAAGCCTCGCGCGCTCCCCCGGCATTTAATTTAAATGCTCTGGGGTACAGCGTGGGGCCTCTGTAAGCGCCGAGCCACACCAAAAAAATCTTGCGCCCCCCCAGTTAGCGCACTTCTGTTCTAAGGTATGATTAAATTATAATAAATAGTTTCGAGTTAGCAATTATGTGATGTTCCTTAGTATTAACCCCTCCCGCCCCCACCCCCCCCAACCCGATGTATTCCAGGTGAGGTCAATGAAATTCCAGTGAAAACCCAGTGCGACTATGCAGGTATTAGGTGCCTTACTAATGTACTTCCATTAGATCTCAGGTTTCGAAAACCAGGGCTTACAAAGGCCCCTCAATTAACCGCAGTATTATAGGAACACTGTGACCACAATGCTCTGTAATGTGCCTAATTAGAGAGATCAACATATAATGTTTGACGTTGTTTGCAATCTTATCCTGCTTGCCAAGAAAGTTATGAATGTTTCATTAGAATATCTGAAATGAGTCATTTATAAGCATGTAACATTCTTGATTCAGATCCTCTCTTTTTTAATTACTTTTTAATTTAAATCTATAAAAGTCAGATCAAGGCATACAAAAAAAATGGCTTTGTTCAAGCAGTATTGAAAAGTCAGAATTACTTTCTTCTACTCTGGTGGTCTAGACATTCATAAGAACTTATAGCACATAACCTAAACCACCGCTAATGTATACATTGAATCGTGTACCATCCATACTGATAATGTAACTTACACATACTTAAAGTAAAACCTAAATTATGCTCTCATACAATTACCGCAATGGTAAGCAAATTGTAGCAAATGCAAGTTTGATACAGTTGATGCATATCACCAGCTAAGACCAAAAAATGCAAAGGAATAATGCAAAGACGTATGTACGTTTATCATACTGTAGTTTGTCAATTAACATATGATCTAGTTCCTTCCATTGCTCCTTATAACCAATCCCCATATGCATGTTGCAAGAGAGCAAAAGGAATTAATCAAAGACCATGACTTTGGGCCATACTATATGTACTGTATCACACTTAGCAATTGGAGTAAAAATTGCTCACATTGCACCATTTATGACTGTTCTTCATTCTTGAAGTAATGCATCAAGGTGGGATGTTGTTTGAATACAGATCAGTTGGTGAAATTCGCTCATTTTGCTAGAAGCTGGATAAGTTCGAGCTAATTTCACTAGAACTTAGACAAGTTACAGCAACATTTTCAGAACTTTTTGGTCTCAAAAATTTGAGGGGAGTGTTTTGAAAATTTTAGAACTTTTTGAAAGGTTCAAGAGAAACAGGGGCAAAGCGAATTTCGACAACTTCACATATCTGTATTGGGTGCTGGTTACAGGAGGAGTTGCTTGGAGCAGTATTATAGTTTACTATTTACATGATTATGATGAAGCAGATTTGCATCAACTTATTTTGCTCAGTGTTAGATGTTAGAAGCTCAAATAACAAGCTTTATACTGTAGCTATGGAGCATGTGCACACCTACACTTGTATGGATCACTGATAGGGCTGAATACGTATCTCAGTGAGCAAAGACACTGATTCTGCAAACAATGACACTGAGTTTGAATCAGGGGAGCTTGCTTCAATTCTTGGTGTCAGGTCCTTGTGACCTTGAGCAAGTCATTCTATCTCTAAGTGCCTCAGGCACCAAAAACAGGTTAAACAGATTCCCAAAAAGCTCTGGCAGCAGGCTTAAGACGCTTTGGCTAAAGGGTTAAACTAAATGACCCTTTTTACAAGAGATGTATAGGTATTGCACTGTGTATTTTTGTCACAATGGAAGTAGCTTTGGGCATTTTTGTTATTTGTTGTATACATTTAGCCACGACCACTAGTACTCCTTTTGACACTTATATGCATATATATATTATGTGGTAATGGTTGGGGTTTCTCAGAGCTTGTTGGAATCTGTATTTTGTTAACTGTGTGCAGCTGGTCTCCGTTGCTTATGGGAGGACAGTCGCTCCTCCCCCCCACGGTTTAAGCTTGCCCCACCCCACTTTCCAAGTTGGCAGGTCAGTTTCATTTTGCCAGGTTATGACAGATCCTATGTGATCATTCTTCCTGTAATTATACAGGTAAATAAGAATTTTAACTCAGGGAGTGTTAGGACCTGCTAACGGTCACGCCTTGAAAGTGGCAGCAGGCTTAAGATGCTTTGGCCAAAGGGTTAAACTAAATTACCCTTTTTACAAGAGCTATAAGGTATTGCACTGTGTATTTTTGTCACATGGAAGTAGCTTTGTGCATTTTTGTTTTTTGTTGTATACCAAAAACAGGTGGTAAGGTCTATGGGGCAGGAGCTTGTGCCTGCAAACACACAATTGAAGTATGGTGTTTTGGGTACAGTCAGCACTATAAAAAAAACTGTTATAATTAAAGTTTTTGTGTTATGTCAATATAACAAAGTTTTGACTGTGCATACTCCATAACCTGAATTATACAAAGAAGGTTTTTTTTTTTAAGGCATTTTATAAGCTAGGCAGAATCAACAAATTCATTGTGTTTCAGATCACTTTTCTTGAAGCAGAATATATGTTTTAATTATATGTGTCTCTCAGGAATTTGTAATAAGAAAAATTAGACAATTTACAAAACATATTAATTCCTTATATTCTGCAGGATGCCGGCTAATTCTGTTAGGAACAGGCCAGATTGAACATGGAAAGTAAAAATGATTCTTATTACCGGTTTTGCCCAATTATAAGGCTACATTTCTTTCAATAAAGTGAAGTTGAAAAGTACCTTATAATCGGGCCCATCCATTTTGCGAGCCAATCAGCAGTCGGATGTATGGGGTAGGAGGGTAAAACAGAGGAAACTGTACCTTGGGGGCCTGAAGCAACCATGATGCTTGTGGCAGGAAGCTCAAACCGAGACAGACAGACACAGAGACACACAAAGACAAAGAGATAGACACAGAGAGAGAGAGAGAGAGAGACAGACACACAGAGATGGAGAGAGACACAGAGACACACAAAGAGATAGACACAGAGAAAGAGAGAGAGAGAGACAGACACACAAAGATGGAGAGAGATACAGAGCCAGAGACAGAGAGAGAGAGAGTGTGTGTGTGTGTGTGTGTGTGTGTGTGTGTGTGTGTGTGTGTCTGTGTGTGTGTGTGTGTGTATGTACACTTTTTTTCTTTCTAGTTACTACTGAAATTAGTAGTGTCACCTTATATTCAGGGATGCCCTTTTAACGGGCAAATACAATATATTGCTTTGTCAGGACAAGCTGTATTGATAGTTGGAAAGAGGACATCCTACAAAAATCAGATGACCATTCTTCATTCTCCAAATGTTGTTTTTTATTAAATCCAAAGATCTTTTTTGTTTTATTTCAACTTTCATTTGATAAAACATGCCAATATAGTGGAAAGGAATGGTCTCCTTTCGGCACAATTTCACAAACTGTTGTCAGTGTCAAGTCATAGGACTTCTTTAACTACTGTTTCAAGTCAGAATGCAATGTGATGGAAAAAGAATCAAACAATAAGAATATCATAACAAATATTGTAATATATGGTTAACAGTGCTAAAAGCCATAATACTTGGTACATTGTGTTGTGATCTTTTTTATTTTACCTCCTGTTTTTAATTTTCGACCAATATTACCAAATCACTTTGACTCATGTCCCAACAACATCACGTTCATTACTTTGGCCTCCAGACTACTGCCATAATGTTCCTTAAAGTTTCCAAACCAGAAAAAATGTTCTTTACCCTTTATACAGTACTGACATTTTTGCGTATTTCTGCAACTGATATTTTTTCGTATTTCTGCATAATTTTTGTATATCTCTACTAATTACCCTCCCTAACTTTACAAATATCCCCATCGAAAACATCAGTATCATCCTCTTACACATCAGTTGCTCTGATAGACTTCAATGTTAGTGTCACCTAAGCATGAGCCGACATGAAACAATGAAACTTACAGGGTTAACAAATCTATATAACTACCAATCTGATGCAAAATCTACTTAAATGTATCCATATTTCAGTTGATTTATTTGTTGCTAAACTGGCCGGCACTGCAAATTAGTAGTAAATATTATTTATAAGCAGTATAAATGTTTCTAAAATGCTGAGAATTTATTGAGATAGATTGTCCACATTGTAGCTTGATTTATGAAAGACAGCGACATAATAGTATTCGTAGAAAAAGTAATTATATGAAAATCCCTTTCACCATCAAAAATGTATGCCATGAAATGAAGGTAAATTAGAACAGATTATTGACACAGCACCATCGATGTCATACATAAGTAGTATATATCTGTTCATTTAATTTTAAATATGTGCAGTCTAAGCCATTGCACAAGAATTTTTCCAGGTCGGTACATCCTTAGTCCAACAATTACATGAGAAACAGAACTGTGCCTGCCTTTTACAGATAATGCTAGAATACGAGCAACAAAAATCGCAGGTGGATGCATGGGATAGCCTTCAAACAGGGGTGGTAGAGGCTAATACCTGAACAAGCTCCTCACCCCTACCACATGCAGCACCTTTCACCTGAGATCAGACTCCAAAAGACTGTTCATGGTCCTAAGGCTCAACAAAGTATCCGGCCGCTCCTCCTTCTCTTACTGTGCACCCCAAAACTGGAACAACCTACCAGATACTCTCACACCAACCACCAGTCTAAGTTCTTTCAAATCTAAGGCTGTCACACATTTTAATCTGGTCTGTAACTGTTTCATACGCCCATAATATAAATTATCTTTAACTGTGCATGCAATGTCTTGTATATAATGTATACCCTGCTCATTATGTAACTGTATTTGTAAACATGTATTATTTGTCTTAACTCTGTGCCCAGGACATACTTGAAAACGAGAGGTAACTCTCAATGTATTACTTCGTGGTAAAATATTTTATAAAGAAATAAATAATACAATAGGGGAATTAAAAAAAATGCTCGGATAGATAAAGCTATCCTACATATAAAAAAAAGCCAAGGATGAAATAGAGTCAAGTTTCACAGCAGATAGGAAAATGGGCAGACTAGGTGAGCCAAGCGGTTTTGTCGACTATTAAATTAAAATTCTATGTTTAGTCTTGGAATGGCCACCACTGCATGGGGTCTGACACTTCATGGGCCCCAAGACATAGTGGCTACATCATGGGTTTCCAGTTCATTTTTCTAGGGGAGATGAGCTGCGATGTAGTGCGGAACATGATCTGTTCAGAGGGGGTTCAGGACATGATGCTGCAATCATGTGATTTGGTGAGGAGCGGTCACGTGACTGCGATGTTCTGGTGGAGCTGTGGCACTGTGGTGCTGGAACCCATCTGGGCTCAAGAGGTTCATTTCATTAAAACTGGTTTAGTCCCAGTTTGACGTCAGAAAACTTTGATAAATAGACGCTTGTGTTTTTAATGGACAAGTCTGCTTTAAATGAACACTTGTGTCTTTGTAGTGTACTACGAAATAATAAATGTAGTACAACACAACGAAGGGTAAATGTTAATAAGAAATATGAGCCGGAATTTCTATTTTTTTGCAGGCAACGTGTTTGAAAAATGTGTGCAAATATGTTTTTCTACTCTGGCTGCGAAGAAAGTGTATTCAATAATGGCATCCTCAATAGCTTGGTATTAGTGTGTAACCAGTGGGAGGAGAGGAAAATACAGCTGTTGAAATAATTCAGTGGTTCCCATTCAAACTACATGAATCAGGAATGTTTACCTCATTACAGCAACACTTTATTAACTAGGAAAGGTAAACATGGTATATTCGGATACGCCAAGTACTGCTTCTGTTTTATTGTTTGTCCCTTCCTGTGTTACTTTGAAAATACCTCAACTTCTTTTTTATTTTGATACTTTATGACAACTAGTCAAATGTGTGTGCAAATCGCATGTCAGGATGAGAGAGACAATGGTGAGTGAAAGAGAATGAAAGAAGAAAGAGATGAAGTGAAAATAAGTGAGCATGTTGATATGTTACAGTATGTCAGTAATAATGGAGAAATACCACTGTTTTTATCCCACGTTATCCCTTGTTTGAATCACTGTGCTTTATTGCGTTTTATTGCCAGTGATTTTTTATTACTTCTTTGAATGTTTATTGACAGTTTTTTTGGGCCTAAAATCCTGCATAACAAATGCATATTGTTATTTTGTGGATTTTTGGCAGGCTTTGACGACATTTGCAGTCACAGTACGCATTTTAGATCCTGGGACTTGCCAAAATCGGTTCCTGAATTGCACATTTCTTTAAAAATCTGGGGGACTCTTGAAAAGTGAATTGGGGCAGTTTCTCACATCTATAGTTACTAAAAGTGATCTTATTTACAAATCAAAGTAAAATAACTGTACAGTACAGCACAACGAATGCATGCGTTTGCTATATAGAAAACATTGGGGCATATGTATCAAGGTCAAACAAGTGCAATTATGGGGCAAAAGCACTGCTCCACGTGTAAAACAAAAATCATAATTTCAATGGGACATTTTTGTTAGATACATCTGCTCCAGTTTTTTGCCCCAGAATTGCACCACATTTGCCTTGGTACATGCAGTATGGGTCCTTATTTTAAGACTACAAAGTAGCAGCTCCTGCAGTGTAAGGCGCAGTCCATGCTGCCGAAGACCGCGCAGAGTCATCCACACCCTGGCGCAATCACATTGCCTTAAGGCATTGATCGCACCTATAGACCGCACGGACTCGCAAACACGACAGCAGGAGGGGGTGCGCGTTGCGTGAGGAATCAGTTGAAACGAATTTCTCGGCATGACGGGAAGGTCACGTGAGCGGTTCACCCAATGAGGGCAAACCAGCTACGTGACGTCACAGACACGGCCCTAGAAACGCCGCCCGACGGCACCTCTAGCATGTCCAAAACGCACCCGCTTCATGCGGGTGACGTCACGGACACGCATGCGGGGGAAGGCTGTATGGACGCAGCCTTAGTCCTTTATTGCTGCTGGAGAGTCAGTGACAGACATCACACTGCAGCAATAAGAGAATCAAGGTTTCTGCAGCAAGACGTTTTCCCTTTCATTATAAAATTTGGGAGCGAGCAGTGCCTAAAGCTAACCAGTTTATAGACTAACCCAGGGGTGGCCAACTCCAGTCATCAAGGGCCACCAACAGGCCCGGGTTTTAAGGATATCCAGGTTTTAAGGACAGCAGCACAGGTGGCTCAATAAGTGGCTCAGTCAATGAATGAGCCACTGATTAAGCCACCCATGTTAAAGCAGGGATATCCCAAATACCTTGGTGGCCCTTGAGGATTGGAGTTGGCCACCCCTGGGCTAATCTATACCTGTCCTCTCCAGGATGCAAAAATAATAATTCAAACCAAAGCAGATTAAAGCTGCAGTACAAACTGTCGTAAAAAAAAAAAAAAAAAAAATGTCATTCAATATGCGCATCAATACAATCTACACACTGACACGTGATTAGCTACGTTGCTGCTTGATCCGTTCTCCTGTAATCGATTGCTGAAATTCGGCTGGGGGTTGACAAAATGCATCTTGGGTAATCTTCTGCTGCACTGACAGCCTAAGTTCTTTGAGGAAGATCATGTGACCAGGCTGGCACTAGATTCAATTTGTTCACTGTTTGAGAGGACAGGGCTCAAAAAGGTGAAGCTATTTCAGAAGGGGAAGGGGATGTGACATTGTAAATGGTTGCTATAGGAACAAAAATCCCGGTTACATTAGAATACATTAAAAATGCCTTTTAAAATATATATTTTTTTAAATGTAGGATATTGCTTGAACTGCAGCTTTAAATGTTTTGCTGATGAGCCAATGTAATCATTTCAGCAAGCCTCAATGTACTGCATCTTTTCCCCCTTGATTCAGTGTTAAATTGAATGATCTTAGAAAAGAAAGAGTTCATGTCTAAAACGTACTATGCCTTCAACTCAACAAGACAGAAACCACAGAGCACAACATCTCTCAGAAGGTTTTTCATCCTACAAAGTGATGAACGCAGGCACCAATTTATTTTATCTTGCTAGAAATCCCTCAGCAACTCTGGTTTTTGTTTTTTTTAACGAAAACTTTTTTAAAGTCGTTTGATCTATTTGTAGACTTGTACTGCATGCCATCTCTAAACCTTACACTTGCCTTACGGCTTTGCTTTAATATAGAAGGTAAGCGATATCTCTGTGCAAGTGTAGTGCATCCTTAAAGTATAGAAATGTAGAAATGTTGTGTGATCGTTTAAAGAAACGTATCCATCAAGGAAAATAAAGCATTTTGGCAGGGTCAGACCTCACCTCCTTTTGTAAAGGGATAGTAAATGATTGAATGATGTATTCAGATCCAACAGCTGCAATGATTGGAAGATACACTAATGTCTGTTTTTTTAAGTGAACATTCAATGCTGGTACCAACCATATGAAAATTTCCCTTTGAGTAAATTGCCTTGTTAGTGATGGATGTGCACTCCCGGAGGTGACGTCACTGCTGGTAGAAGAGGCCGTTGGCTCTGCTGGCAGCTCGGCGCACATGCGCAGAGGCCTCCCACCCATGGGGTGCATCCGCAGGGGCCTCCCCCGCATGGAGCGCATGTGCAAAGGCCCCGGTGCTTGGCGCGGATGCGCAGAGGCTCCCGCACTCAGCGTGCACACGCAGAAGTCTCCGGCGCACATGCATAGAGGTCTCCTGTGCTTGACGCACATGCGCAGAGGCCTCCAGCGCTTGGTGCACACGGCTCGCATGCGCAGAGGCCTCCAGAGCATGGTGCGCATGGCGCAGAGGACCACAGCAGCAGCATAGGGTGACACACACAGACACACACACACACAAAGACACACACATAAACACAGACAAGGAATTCAGTGAGCATAAATATAGAAATGCAAATAGCTAAAACAGGGTGTGTGTGCCGAGCACGCACGTTCTAAGTCAAACTTCTTTGCGTTTTGTCACTGAAATTGTGTTTTGATTTTTCATTGAAAACATCACCATCGCAAATACAATTTCTGTGACAAAAAAGTGACAAAAGGCAAAGAAGTTTCGCTTAAAATGCTCGTGTTTGACACAC
The DNA here is from genome assembly GCF_040206685.1 of Ascaphus truei. Classification (NCBI taxonomy): domain Eukaryota; kingdom Metazoa; phylum Chordata; class Amphibia; order Anura; family Ascaphidae; genus Ascaphus; species Ascaphus truei. The sequence continues at coordinate 138,682,736 of NC_134484.1, forward strand.
AACTTTTTTTTCTTCTTTCTTTTATCACCGAATGATGAGACATAAAAGGTGTTTTAGATCATTGGAAATGTATATTCATAGGCTTTTTTTTGTCCCTGTGCTACAGTGTTTCTTGTTATTGTTCTATGTTGTATCTTTCCAGTCATTTTAACAGAGCACTTATGAAGAGGCAGAGGCCCCAGCATGGGGTCGTAGGCTCCTTAAAGGGCTGCGACGTTCTGATTGGCGTGAGCTGGGGGGTTCAGCTAACCCCCACCCCCCTTCCCACTCGGAGTGGGGAAGGCTGCTTTGCCCCTCCCATGCAGGGGGAGGGGGCAGAGGGTATAAAGAGTGGGCCCCCAGGAGAGAGGGACAGAGCTAACGGAATTCCCACCCACCCATCCCCAATGTTTTGATATTGTATTGAGCTGTTGGAATGTTATATTAACATGATTTTGTATCACACAGGAGCAGTTTGTCTCCTCGTCACAGCAGAGCTGCCGCGCCAGCCAAGCTCAGAAGACGCAGAAAGAGTGAGGACTTTAGGGTCCGTCCCTCAGCTGGAGCCCCTAGAACAGCTCGGCAGGCTGGAGGTGCCGGCTTTAGGGCCGGGCTGGCCTATGCCCAATCAACGCTGGTAAAAGGCTGGGCGCCAGCTTTAGGGCTGGGCCTAAGCTGACCCTAGGGGAGGGAATGCAGCCCAACATCGGCTGATAAGGATCTCCCCCTCCCATTTTACAATGCTTTGGGCTAGGGGGGGGGGAGCAGGCCAATTGCTGGTCGCTGGGCAAGGATCTCCCCGCCATGCACATGCTATGGGCGGGGGGAGGGAGCGGGCCAATTGCTGGCCACTGGGCAAGGATCTCCCCCCCATTTTGCATGGAGCATGCTTGGCTTGCGGTCAGCCTGGTAGGATTTTAACAGTGGATGTTAAAATAAAGCTGTGACCTTTTCTTCCAAAATTGAGTGGTCTCCATTATTTGGTTTAGCGTCACAAAGGAGGGGCAGCGCATAAAGCCTTTAATTAGCTTAATCATTCATTGTTTGTCTTTACATTACCCAAATGAATTGTCTGTTCTTCAGAAATTGCTTATTCTGCATGTCAGTGCTAGTCTGCAAAATATTGAATACTTCTTCAAGAACTACAGGTGTAAAAAGACCCAACCTTTATTAGGATTTGAAGGAATTATACAAATCCACAAATGTTTGGCACAAATAATACCTGTAATGTATCTGAATATAAATAATGCAAGTGTTCTTTACTACCCACATCCCTTCTTCTTTTATGCACCCCCCCCTCCACCCCCATTGCTACACATATTACCCCTCTACTGATTTAGCTTCAAAAGTATTATCAACTTGGTATTGAGTAGATTTGTTTTTGTTGCATATACAAAAATGAAGACATTTATTGCATGTAGGATGGCTGACAAACAGTGCACTTTGATAAGACACATGTCCTATGTCCCAGACCATAGTTTGGACTATGGAATGGGTCTGCAACGCCAGCCCTTATGGGTCCCCACCGGGTCAGGTGTTAAGAATATCCCTGCCTCAACACAGGTGGCTCAATCAGTGGCTCAGGGATATACTTAAAACCTGGTGGTGACACTTGAGGACTGAACTTGCAGACCCCTGGGTTATGCTATAAAGTAGTCTTACTTGAGAGTGAGCTCTGTGAGGGAAGGCTGCGTGGCCTTGAGATAACTTTCTCTTCGCGCTGCAATCTTTGGAGAGGGCTTCGGACTATTGGTGTCAGAGTCTCCACTGTCATCGTCTCCCATGGCTTTGATATAGCTGCCACTTCGCATCCGTCGACAGGGAATCTCATCCTCTTTGCCTTTGGGCGTGTATCCACTCCATTCATCTTGGGGAACCTACATAGAGAGACGAGTTAATAGGAACACTATCTGAATCCACGTGCATATCACCTGAATAGGAACAAATGTTACCTACATAGAAATGTAAACAAAAATGAAAAGCACTTCACTATGTAACAGCTTCCCTGTCAGTTATAGACCTAGACCGGAAGCCTATTACTGTAATGAAACACACATTACTAACTGCTAACTAATTAGGAGCGTGTGTGTACCTAAAGAAAAAGTGCAACACATCAAAAGTTATGTTAAAAAAAATACATACATACACATATATATATATATAAAACATATTAGTTGTTTGTAGATATTCCTTGAACAATATTTGAATTTTTTAAAACAAAATCCAAGCACTCTTTATAATTAACAATTTCTTTGTTTTCTGTTCTTAGGAATCTAAAAATAAACATTTAGGACCGTATTCACTAAGCAACGATAAGCCATAAAACACTTTACAGACCATTCACTTGAACTGGCCATAAGGAGCCTTACAGCTTACCACTGTTTAGTAAATTTAGCCCTTTTTCACCCAGACCTCATGACTAATAATTCCATTGGAGAAAAGAAAATCGCAGCCATTTTATACTCAAAAGCCTTAAAAAAACCCACATGTGGATATGATAATTACTGGTAAAGCATAAGAAGTCACATAAAATAGGACTATAGACAGGACAAGAAGGCATGTTAAATGGCTTCATTAAAGTAGCAGCAATCATGGCTGCTTGATTTTTTTTTTGTTCATATTTTGATTAGACAGAATTGGTGCTAATGGTTCTCCTCAATTTGTTTTAATTACATAATTTACACTGGCGGGTCATTGTTATCTTTAGCTCTAAGAACCTCTCCCCCCCCCCTGTTTCCAAGCTACTTATCAATGTAGTTACAGCCATACATGCTCTCTGTAACAGAAACAAAATGGCTTCCAAATCTTGCAGGTACAGCGGACCAAAAGGAAGTCATTTGCAGCATCCTATCGGTCGGCCCTATAAATCCCCTCGGAAAACCGTGGTTAGTATTTCAGGTCCCCGGAGCGAAAAACAGTGCAGTTTAGCTTCTGAGGACCTGTGGTGCAAATTATGTAATGAAACAATTGAATTTAGGTGGGATTGCTGCTTCAATATAACATATGCGTTTTATAGCAACTCACTTCAGCTTTAAAGCAGCAACTCCCCCCCAAAAATATTTTATATTTATCTAAAGTTGTTCCAAGCAGCTGAACCATGTAGCCCAGAGCTTGGAGAAACCCCAGATTGCGGTAGAAGAATTTTGAAAACTATGGACAAATGTTCATGTCTGGGAGAATGATTTACTGTAGCCACTGGGATCAGCTTAGTTCTGGCAGCCAAAAGGAAGACGCAATGTCATCCGGGGATGTCACAAATCTGTATTAGGGAACCCTGCGGTTGTATAATACATTTTTAACTCTTTGATGCAAAAATAAAAAGATAAAGTTCTGATAAATAAGCCACTATATATTATAAAGATTTTTCAGTGTACCAATGAAAAAATCTTATTGGAACAATATTGAAGTGGTTTTCCACAAGCGGATCTTTGCAGCCCAATTGACTTACATGTAACGTTAGGAGGACAGAGGAAGAATGTTTCATATTACTGCAGAGATGGAGATATCTACACGATATTGCTAGCCCCCTAATGGGATTTAGGTGAAATGAGAAAATAACAGTATTTATATGAAAGTAACAAACCATCTGGTATTTCAGAGTCTTTTTGGAAACATCACCACTTTACCTTTGACTTCCACAAATGAATACAGAAAATCTCAAAGCATTTGTCACACTTTCATGCACATTCTTTTAGTGCCTCGTGATAATCGATTATAAAATAGGGATGACATGAGGCAGGAAAGCTTTAACTTTTAATCAGCTGCCTCCATGTTTATAAAACTAGCAACTCGTTGATTTGTACAACACGGGTTTATATTTTCACATTAAAACATGTCAGTAATTGTTGACTTTGCCACTTATGCCTTTATGGCAGAATTAATATAACACCTGATCAAGCAAGGGATAAAAATAGGCCCCACACTGACAGATTATCTGTAGTGCTGTCAACATTACTCTAGAGATGAGTGAATGTCTCGCAGGTCACTTGGCCAGCGTTTTCTTAAATACTTCAAGGAATTCAGATATTTGTCAAAACTGTTTGCAAGGATTGATATGCAAAAATTCTTTCCATTTAACTGCAAACGGCATGCTATTTTCACCATATTCAAAAGCATGTTCTGTACAGATGTAGAAAGATTTACTGTCCGCAGTGCCGTGACTGAAAAAAGCAAATGGCTCTGGTGCTGGGGACAGTGTGAGCTGCAATCATGCTGTGGGGGGTCCATGCTACCGCAGCAACCCACCGCAGCGTTAATCCATCAGGGCCGCGGTTGCGGGCCACAAGCTGCCTCGGCAAGACAAACAGTAAGTTTTGCTACATCTGTATAAGGGCTTCTAGAGGCAGTTTACCAATGACACTATATTCAGTTTTCAGTGCTGAAGGAACCTGATGGTTGCACTGTAACAGGTTATGCCGGACTCTGTCAGCTTTCCTTTGTACCCTGCATGCACAAAAAGAGAGAGGTTTCTTGGTGTAGATTATCAATCTCCTTGCCTCCCCCTTCAGTCCTCACAGTGGGATGGGCAATTGCACAGTGCGTGAAACGGGCCACAGGCCTGACTGGACCTAAATGGCGGAAGGTGGTATCGAGATATGTACATTGTTTAAGATACAGTAGTATAATTACAGAGTCCTTTATATTAAACAGTTATTAATTAAGGGAATTCAGAGAGACAGGGAATGGTGTCAAATAATGCAACTAGGATGAAGCTACTCCACAAGATGTATGTTGCTTGTAATTAAAACGTTTGCCTTCACTGCTTTATAAATGGACTAGTGGTGTACTTCAGTGTGTTTGTGCCCTACGTATATTTTTTGCAGTAAAGGATTTCAAACAAATGTGCTAGAGAGGGCAACATTTACAGTAAATAGTTTTCAAAGCCTGGTGAATATTTAACTTTGTGGGAGACAAAATTCCAAAACTTGACCATTTTGAGAACTTGTGCAAAAGTTACAAACATCTATTATTCACACTGTAAGCTCTTTTGATAATTTATTTTGGTGCCATAGAAATGAAGGATTATAATTAACCTCCATGAAGAAGACCGAGTGTTAGAAAACAAGTATAGCAGGGAATTTTCACACCCATTGGAACTTATTAAATATACATTACAGTCACAATTACCTCATCTGAATACCACCCTAACAAGTAATACTGAGAGGCTATGCCATCTGATAAGGTATCAAATGGAATGTTGATTCCTTCCCACAGTACCCCTCACCAACCTCTAGGGGCACACACAGGAGTTAGGTTCTGACGGTCCAGTTGGAACTAGAATTGTTAATTAGGCCAGCTGCTATTCTAAGTTGGCTATAAAACCCCACCGATCCTGTTCAGTCTTTGCTTATCAAACTTTCTGCTTTACAGGTCAGGAGTCACATTAATCTTTTTTCCTAGCACTGCGTCTTTCCTCTGTTCTACTGGCATTCAGGTATATTCTTTTTTTTGTTCTGTAATCCCCTTGCACTATTTTTGTCCCCCTAGTTATTATACTTTGTCCCTTGCTATTTATTGCTGTTGCATTTAGCACTGCAGTTCCTTGCAGCTTATCTTGACTGTCCTGTTTTTTCCCTTAACACTATTGTCTCCTGTTATTATTTAGATACCATAGCTTTTTGGTGCAGCTCTGCACAATATTAAAGACTCCATTTTGCTTTCACTGTCTTGTTCTTTTTGTGTCATATTAAACTCTATCAGTTTATATATATATTTTTATATTAATATATATATATATATATATATATATATATATATATATATATATATATATATATATATATATATAAAAATAACAATGAAAAGAAAAAAGAAAAGCGTCCCAACTCAGCACTCAAGTATACTCAGAACAAATATCAAAGAAAATTATGATTTATTTAACAGCACAAATAATCAAACATAAAATACAAAAAATATTAAAACAAACCCTGACATCCTCCTGTGATAGAATATGTATCAGACAGGGGAAATCCCCTAAGAGGATACTGATGGACCCCTAATACCCAAGGCAAGGGGAAAAAAACCTATAAGCACAAAATATATGTAGAACAAGGGGTTAACAATAACCCCTTGAACCTACAAAGCTGGCCTCACCGGCAGTAAATATAAAACCACACAGCAAGCATAGATAACATATGCACCAAATTGCCTAATGCATGCTGATGTCAAATACATATATTATATACATACACCGTAAATGCAGTTGGTATAATCAAGGCAAACCAGGCACAGTACCAAAAAGAGACTGTTAGTATGGGATCAACAATGGTTAACAGTTCACATCAGTTACCATAGTCCATGAGACCATCCATGCCACACTGTGATAGTAAAATGTCCAAAGGGTAAAGATCTTCCAATTGAGGGGTCCATCCACAGGGGAGTCAGGGAAAAACAAACGCCCTAACACGTGTTTCACCTCCGCTTCATCAGGGGGCTTAAAATAATGCATACTACCAAGGATTTATAATGCCATCCAGCCTGCAGCTGTGCAAAGGTGGAAGAGTGCCTGTATGGCTCAAAAAGCACACCAGAATGAGTTCTGCCTAGTTATTAGTTACTTCCCCTAAGGGACCAGGTGAAAAGAGCAAAACATCCCAGACATACCTAAGCCCGCAATGAATAAGACAGAGTTGAGAAAAAAAAAAAAGTATGTGTATCTTTACACAGGTCCCTTGGAGCAAACGTCTCTACAGCAATGTATCTAGAGGTAGATTCGTAGCTCACAGCCGCTCTCCACGCTCTCCGTACAGTATATATATAACTTCTGTCTTTCATTGGTTTCCATGCTATCTTTGAGGGTTCCATATATCCTTTTATGGAATAACCTCCCAAAAGCTGATTCTGCTGTCAGAATAGCCCATGTAATTACCACACTGATGGAAACCTATTCAAAGTGCTTTTGAGACCAATACAGAACATAGAGGCATCATCTCTCTTTCCTTCACCACTTGTCAGTTCACATGAACTCCTTTCTTACCTCCTCTGACACCGCTTTCTCTCTGCTGTTCTCGCCGTTCTAACCCCAGACCCTGGCTAAATTCCCACACCCACATGCTGCACTCATTCCTCTGAACTCCTCTGTAGGAAATGTCACACTCAAAGACTTCCTTCACTACAAATGTATGCTATCCTGTTTCAACTTTGCCCTCTCAAGCTAAACAAACCTACTTTTCTTCACTAATCAATATGCACAAGACTAAAACACGCCGACTCTTCTCTGTCTTTGACTCCCTATTCAGACCACCCTCTGCTGCCTTTTCTATCTCTATCTCACCTCAAGACTACAACCCAACTATTTCAAGGAAAATGTGGAAGCCATACATCAGGACATCCCGTCTGTATCCCCCTCCGATCCTACACCTCTTACTAATTCTCCTCCTGCCTTCTTTGACTCTTTTCTCGCTGTCACAGAGGAGGTTGTGTCATTACAGATCTCCTCTTCTCCCTCTACCACCTGCCCTCTTGACCCCATTCCCTCCCATCTCCTAAAACCTCTTGCTCCTACTATAATCTGCTCACACACATTTTTAACTCCTCCCTCTACTCTGGAACCTTTCTCTCTTCCTTCCAACATGCAACAGTTATACCATTACTCAAAAACAGCAAGCTTGATCCTACAAGTCTTTCTAACTATTGGCCTGTCTCCCTCCTGCCTTTTGCCTCTAAACTCCTTGAACATCTTGTATTCTCTCGCTTGCTCCATTTTCTCAACACCTATTATCTCCTAGACCCTCTACAATCTGGCTTTCGCACTGCTCACTCAACTGAAGCAGCCCTCACTAAAATAACAAATGACCTCCATGCTGCCAAAGACAGAGGTCATTATACCCTGCTCATATTACTCGACCTCTCTGCAGCATTTGATACTGTGGACCACCCTTTTCTCCTTCACATACTCTTGGCATTCGTAACAAAGCTCTATCCTGGATCTCATCTTACCTCTCCTATCCTACTTTCAGTGTCTCTTTTGCTAATACCTCGTCCTCTATCGATCTCTCTGTGTTGGTACCCCAGGGCCTCTACTGGGACTTCTTATCTTTAAACACTCTCTCTAGGTGACCTAATCACATCTCTAGGGTTCAAATATCACCTCTATGCTTTTCTACCCCTGACCTTACACCTGCTGAACAGACTAAAGTTTCTGAATGTCTCTCTGCTATATCATCCTGGATGGCCCTCCGGCGACTTAAACTAAACATGGCAAAAACAGAGCTCCTAATAATTCCTCCCGAAACCTGGCCCTACTACCTTCTTCCACATTACTGTTGGATGTACTATCATTCACCCAGTAGCCCAAGCACGCTGCCTAAGGGTCACACTTGACTCCTCTCTCATATTCTCTTCTCACATTCAAAAGGTAGCTAAAACCTGTCGTTTTTTCCTCTGCACTTTTATTACTTATTTATTTATAAAATGTTTTACCAGGAAGTAATACATTGAGTTACCTCTCGTTTTCAAGTTTGTCCTGGGCATAGAGATAAGATAACAAATAATACATGGTTACAAATACATAGTTACATAAGTGAACAGGGTATACATTATATACAAGACATTGCATACACAGTAAGAGATAATATATATTTCAGGCGTATGTAACAGTTACAGACCACATTAAAATGTGAGACCGCTTTATTTTTTAAAGAACTTAAACTGGTGGTGGCTGTGAGAGTCTCCAGTAGGTTGTTCCAGTTTTGGGGTGCACGGTAAGAGAAGGAGAGCGGCCGAATACTTTGTTGAGCCATGGGACCATGAACAGTCTTTTGGAGTCAGATCTCAGATGATAAGTTCTGCATGTGGTAGGGGTGAGGAGCTCATTCAGATAGATGGGTAGCTTGCCCAGAAAGTATTTGAAGGCAAGACAAGAAAGGTGAACTTTGTGCCTAGACTCAAGTGATGACCAATCTAGTTCTTTGAGCATCTCAGTGATGTGTGTTGTAATTGCATTGGAGAATAAAACAGCATATTGAATTGTAGAGGGTGTCAAGTTTGCCAAGGTGGGTTTGGGGTGCCGAGCCATATACTATGTCTCCATAGTCGATAATTAGCATGAGCATCTGCTGTGCGATACGCTTTCTGACCAGCAGACTTAGGGGTATTTATTTTACCTTTCCTCTGTTGCTCAACTGCAAAAACTCTGACACAGACCCTTATTCTCGCCCGTCTCGACTTCTGTAACCTCCTGCTGTCTGGCCTTCCTACCTCTCACCTGTCTCCCCTACAATCTATCCTAAAAGCTGCTGCCACTCTACTCTACTATTCCCGAAATTTGCCTAAGCGTTTTCCCATGCTGAAATCCCTCCTGGCTTGCTATCAAATCCCGTATCACACACTCAATTCTCCTCCTTTTTTTTTTAAAGATTTACACTCTTCTGCTCCTCCTAACATCTCGGCCCTAATTTCTCGCTATACACCATCCCGACTCTTGTGTTCTGCTCACTGATGTCTTCTCTCTACCCCTTTTGTATCTATAGCCCTCTCCCACCTTAAACCTTTTTCATTGACTGCCCCACACCTCTGTATTGCCCTTCCCCTGAATATCACAAAAAATGTGACCAAACTTGTTACCATCAAAAGTTCTGCTGCAACTGCGCAACTAGTCCAAAGATTGTGGTGTTTTTTTAAGCACTGAAATAATTACGTTCAATGAAAAAGTTTGAACTTTGCCTAAATAAGTGTGTCTGTAGCACCACCCCTGTCATTGTTGTTTTTTAAGAGTGGTAGCAAGGAACAGGGTTGGCGTTAGGCAGCAAGGAAGGGCAAGAGGAAGATATATTTTTTTGCTTTAATATTTATTCATAAGTGTTTTTTATATATTATTTTTTATTGTTTTTTTTTTTTTATGAAGAGGCGCAGTGCTAGGGTCTTTTTTGCCCTCTCTGTCATACTGAGGATGACTTTTGCTAGTTCTAAAGGCTATTAACATAGTAGGCACAACAGTGCCATCAGTGGTAGATGTACTAGATTACTTTGCTAGTACCAGTAGCAGCAGCAGTAGTACTGTGGCTGCACCTCCCATGTGCATTGTCTGAGGAGATTGCTGTGGCTGCTGTTCAGCTTGTGTTAAGGGAACACATTGTTGCTGAGTTGAAATTGAAGGAGGAAAGTATTTTACCTCACTCTTTGGAAGCAGCTGAGGCTTAGAAAATGGAGGTCAGCCTGATGCCTCCTTTGCCCAAGCACATCTGTGTGAGCAAGAAATTCAGCAGGTCAGGATGAGGACCAGGGTGCAGGTCAGGATGAGGACCAGCACTCAATTTTAACCTGTTATGAAACCCCATAACAGATTGAATAGTGTACCAGTCTTTATTATCAGTATCTGCACTACCTTACATTCTGCTCTAGTTTGGACTGAGGAACCATCAACAGGGTGTGCTGAAGAGATGGAGCTTTAGAAGCACTGCAGGAGAGATATATTGGTAGGAATGCAGTTGGGAGAACTTCTGGCAGTTACGCGACTGTTGGAAGCTCGACTTGGTTAAGTGCGCCAGTTATTGATGGAGCAGGTGAGGTTGACATTGGTGGTGGAGGCCCTTCTAGTAAGTTTTTAGTGAAGAGGAAAGTGAGGTGGAGGAGAGTGGCAGTTCTTCTCCCAGAAATTAGGAGAAAGGTAGGCCCTAGGCTGGTATTCAAGCCTGTTCTCCAAGCTTGCAGGCATCACATCTCACTATGTACACTAATGGCGCTATATAAGTAAAGATATACAATACAATCAGACGAGTATGGTCATGCACATAGAGGAACCATCTCCCTTGATCTTACCTCCATCTCTCGGTAGTCATCTACAGCTTCCTTGGTCATAAAGCAGGAGATCGCACTTGTGACGGTAACTTTGTAACAGGCTATTAATAACAAACACCAAAAATATAACTGGGTTGAACTGAACGAGGCTATAGATATATGGCTGTGTAACATCAAAAGCGTCACATCATAAGTGTACATAAAAAGTGTCTACAAGAGTTAATTTTGGAGTTCATATCTCTGGATGTTTTATTTCTATCTTTCTATCTTTAATCATGTATGCATTCTGAATATCTGGATTAACATTCTGATTTATCTCTTCAAACAGGTATGTGTCATTGAGCTGCATTCTACCAACCAGAGAAATTAAGATTTAATTGGCTTTTGGGGTATGTGTCATTGAGCTGATTCCTATCAATTGAGAGAGAAATGATAATCTAATTAACTATTTTGTAAGTCTGAGTTGATAAGACAAACCCCTCACTTAAGTGTTAGTCAAATGCATGTGAATGGGGTACTTAAGTAACTGTAGCATGGCTGTTAGCCATATGGCTGTGTAACATCAAAAGCGTCACATCATAAGTGTACATCAAAAGTGTCTACAAGAGTTAATTTTGGAGTTGAATTTGGAGGTGAAGATTGGAGGAAGATCTGGACTCTGCATTACAACTTTGCCACTGTGAGACATTAACTTTTAACCTCTGTGATTTATTTGTACACTTTTATCCTCCAGTACCTTGGAACTCTCTCCTCCTGCATCTCACTATGCCCTCCTTATTTCTTTTTCTGTTTACCATTTCCTCACTCCTTTGTGAGAATTTCTGTTCTCTCCAACATCCCCACTCCCCACTGCACCATTATTTATACACCTCTCTCCCAACTACTTATGTACCCCTCAATAAAAAAACACCCACACAAATCCTCTATTCACACCCTCTATCCACTCCTTCCTGCTGCTGGGGATCTTCCCTAAGCCTGAAGCCAGACATACACACCTGATCTCACTCATGCCTCCCTCCGACCTCTTCCCCTGTAAATGGTGTTAACCTTTTCATATAACACTGACCTTCCTTAAATTTTACCCCACAAATCAAGCATCCCAATAGCCTGCCCTCATGGCTAGTGTCCCACTCTCAGTCACTCCTACCACCCATTGTGACCAAGCACTCCCATCTACAGCACTTACTTCCTCCCCTGCTGTCTCTGTAAGTTTCCCATTAAACCTCTTAGATTGTAAGCTCTTCGGGGCAGGGATTTCCTTTCCTATTGTCTGATTTTGCTGCACTTATTGTATAATTATAATTCCCTGTACTGTATTCTTTGTGAAGCGCTGTGTACACTTTTGGCGCTATATAAATAAAGACATACAATACAATAAAGACATACAATACAATACAATAAAATATAATTTATTCCTTGAAAAAGGTGAACACAACAAGATATACAAATAACAAACAAAATATAGACACTTACTGAAAGATTTGGACAAGAAAGCCATCAGGATACAGGATGGGCCATTTCTTCCATAATTCAGGTTCAGATGTAGACATCACGACAATACATGAAGATCATGAAGACCATGCATGAAGACCATTGAGTAATGGATGGTCTCTGACTTATATACCATTTCAACCCTTTACTCTTAACCCTAGGCGCCGAGTTGACTAGAAAAATCTCTTTGAAGTAGATTTTGGCTTCCCCTGTAAGTGTGAAATACCACACTTAAAAACACACAGCTCTTTTGTTCCTGCCCCTAGTATAAACAATCAGGGCAGTTAACTTTTGATCACTCTTGATCACAGGGCTAAGCTAATTCTTTCAGGATGCCCTTCCTGCCCTATTAGCATAGCAGATGGGGTCTGCATTTTCAGAGCAGATACAAAATCCCATATATATTTTAATATCTTCACATATTAATAAGTTCCTTTCTGGTGGTTCCAGTGGGTCAAAATCTGCCAGTTATTAAAGCCTACAGTGTCCCTACATATTGGCCAAATTAGAACTCTCTGGGACCTCCAGAACCGGAGATACAGAAATGCACTTTAATACATTTTTTCAAATACAGGATTCGTCCCTTTAAAAATGAATCTCTGCTTTTCACTCTTGCCCCATTGAAATCAACGGGGTCCGCCGCCATAATGTTGAATGGCGGGCTCCGCCGTTGCCGTCAATGGGATTTCCCGCCATAGGCTTTCAATGGGGAAACGCTGCCATTGAAGTCTATGGAAAAAACACAAATCTTTACATTCATCCACACTCCGTCTGGTTGGTCGATGGGGCTGGGAAGGGTCATGCATTAAAGCCAGAACCTGGGCTACATGCCACCCAAGTCCCATCCCCCTGGTCATTCCAGAACCGGAGATATGGACTTACATTTTTCAGCATTTCACACTTAGTCGTTTTTACGCCACACGGCTTTTCCCCATTGGAATCAATGGCCGGCGCCGCCATAGACAATGCATGGCGCACGTCGCCATTAGATTCAATGGGACCTCCGCTCCGCCATTGAAGTCAATGGCACGACCCTCCTTCTCCGCTCGACACCTTAGGGGGGTCTCTCATTCCTGGACCCGGTGTGGATCGTGTGTGAGGGTTCCTAGGAGCTAGGGACAAAAAGAACTTTATTCCCAGGGGCCCTAGAACTTAAGATTCCCATGCCAATTGTCTTTGAACTTGACCGAAGTGATTAAACTCTTTTCAAAGACATTGTATCCGCTTTTGCGGTCTGCGGTTTGGATGGCTGCCAACCTGTTCCTCGAGGCCGGCGTTGAGGAATCTCCATTGAAGTCAATGAGCCCATTGACTTACAATGGGAAACCACCGCTCCTCCTCTCGGACGCCACTTGCTGGTCGTCGCTGGAAAACAGGTCCAAAACCGCTACTTCTGCCATTAGAAAGCATAGAGGCTCAATGGCGACCTATGGATGGCTGCAAAATGGAGCCTGAAAAGGTGGGAAAAGGGAACAAAGGGCTATAATCACTAAATTAACCCCTTCCCTCCCGCATCAACCCTAGTGTATGTGTGAGTGCAAACACCAGGATAACACAATATATATATACAGGGGAATATACATTTGGAGAGTAGAGGGTGGAGTAGAGAGTAGAGGGTGGCCAAATGGGGTGTAACCCCTTGAGTCCCAGGCCAAACCCCCTCTATCATGACAGCACTGCCTGGAAATGACTGCACTGCAACACCATCTGTAATCATTGTAATGTCTGGGACTCGAAGAGACAGTCCACAAACCTCTATGATTTGATCTCTTTTATTTAGTATTTCGTAAGTGTGTGCTGTCGGTTCTGCAGGGAACCAGTAATTAGGGGTTAGCTAAACGAGGTTGAGTCATCACAGGCTAGCAGAGCATGTGAGGGCGAGACACCCCCACAGTTTGTTATATGGAACAGTTCATGCCAGACTCTCAGCGCTCTGAAAATAGTAATTGTGTTCCTTTGGTTATTTCTGCTCATTTAGGTGAAGATGCCAATCCAACATCCTATTTATCGTCACCCTAGTAGCAATTGACTCAGTCCCAATTTAATAAATATGGACTACTTTCACTCCTTGTTACTTACTGTTAGGGCAGTGTCACTTGAATGGACATGGAATTAGTTGAAGATCATGACAAAAATGTGTACTAACTTGGTAGCATTTTGGTCATGTTTTAGATTGAGATTGTGGTGTGATTTTTATTTTTAATTTTTTTTTAATGCGTGATGGTGCAGGATGTTGCACACTCCCTTATTATTCTAATTCTCCAACAATTCTCTACCCTCCTCAGCTTTTTATTTTATTTTTGTTTGTTAATAAAAAATATTTTAGGTTTAGGGGTGTGTAGATGGGCCAGGCTGTGACAGGGATAGGTCCAGAAGGGCTCCTGGAGGAGGGGCTATAGAGCCCAGTAGAAAGGGTGCATTTGATTGTAACATTGGAAAGTGGTAGTGTGCCTTTAAGAGGCTGGTGCGCCTCCGTGTGGCTGCGCCTCCGTGTGGCCGCGCCTGCGGGCACGTGACCGGGCATGCGCCCAGACCCGGCACCAGGAGAGGAACGCCGACGTGCGCGCGCGTGCCCAGGCAAGACGGCGATCGGCGTCCTGGAGGGAGGATCTCTGCAAGGCGCGGGAGAACCTGGCGGAACTGCGGGTGAGTGGGGAGCACACCGAGGGCGGCGTGACTCCCAGGTCATTACACTGAACCACTGAGACACACTGAAATGCTGGAGGAAATCTACTTGCTATAGGGTCTGTCTTTCCAAGAAAACCTGTTTTATATGTTGATACTCTGGACTTTGAACAGCCCTTGTTGGGAAAAGGGAAAAGCCCTGCTCAGGACTGATCTTTCTATTTTGTTTATGTTTGCTGAAAATAAGCTGTATTTTTTTTGTATGCCATATTTTTTAGGCCAAATAAACAAGCCAATTCAGAAACCCACGTGTTGTTGCATTGACCCTGCAACATATGATGTCAGAAGTAGGATGCTGGCAGGCCCCTGCGGGGAACAAGGCCACCATCATATGGAATGCCCGCATATGGATTGTTCCTTCAGCAGGACCATTGCCTCAGCCTTCTTGCTACTTCCAGTCCTGATTGGGGGTAAAACAGTCCAGGCCCTTGTGGATTCAGGCTCTGGGAAAACTCTGATCTTCCAGGAACTGTTACCGCCTGACGTGCTTTCCTATAACTCACCATTGAGCATAGAGTGTATAGACGGCGATGTAAAATAGTATTCGACGGCCAAAATCCTGCTACAGGTAAAAGGTCGGGAGTCCAGGCTCGAAGTAGGAGTCGCTCCTTGGCTTCTTGCCCCTGTTTTGCTCGACCGGGACTGGCTTTTCTTTTCAAACCTACTGGCTCCCTCTCAGGAGGAGTCATATTCTCTGGTACAGGAGAAGCCTGGTAAACTGTTCCCCTTCTCGGCAGATCTATTCCCCAGTAGACTCTGGGTTCCGAAGACTCGGAGGCAAAGACGCTTTGACAAACAGGACAAGTTGCAGAAATCTGGGACTCAAGGTGGCCATAATAATAGGCATGTCACAGGTAATGACTGGGGATGGCCAGAAGGAGGGAGAGATAGGCCCTGGGAATTTACCAGAGCTATGTCTGCCTGATTTTCACCAGAGGCAGAGGGAAGATCCAGTCCTGGCCAGACAATATGAGAAAGTGGTAAAAATTGATGACCAGATATTGAATGCACAAGGGGTAATGGTGTTCCCTAATTCTGAATTATTAAATGATATTCTGTATAGGGGTGAACAGGCAGACACAAACAAGGGAGGTCACCAGACAAATCTTGGTTCCCAAAGTGTTTGTTAAAACTGTCTTCACCCTAGCCCATACTGTCCCTTGGAGCGTTCACCTGGGTAGAGATAAAACCTTGGATCGTATTTCATTCTGGTTCTATTGGCCAGGGATGCATAGTGATATTGCAAAATTATGTGCAGCATCTCCTGAATGCTAGCTAACAGTCCGAAGGGACAAAACCAGCCCCCTTGGTATCGGTTGCCTTTGAGAGGATTGGAGTAGACTTGGTATGACCTCTAGAGCTATGTGAAAGGACACAGGTTTGTTCTGGTAGTAAACACACAGATTCCCAGCAAGCTCTGATAAACCCCCCAAATTACCACACAATATATATGTATATAAGTGTCAATTGAAGTGCTACTGGGCATGGCTAAATTTATACAACAAAAACAAAGAAGCCCAAAGATACATCCAATATGACAAAAATACACAGTGAAATACCTATATATCTCTTGAAAAAGGGTAATTTAGTTAAACCCTTTGGCCAAAGCATTTTAAGCCTGCAATCCACATCAAGGCATGGCCAAATTTGCAGGTCCTAACACTAACTGATTACAATTCTTATTTACCACTATAATTAGAGGAAGAATGATTGCATTGGATCTGTCCCAACCAGCTGCATGTAAAAAACTGCTTATTTAGAGAGTGGGGAGGGACGAGCTTAAACCGTGGGGGGAGAAGGAAAAGTAAGGACACTAGCCGACAAGGTAGATGCCATGAAAGACGTTCCAACCCCCCCCCCCAAAAAAAAACCACAGGTACGCTCTTTGTTGGGTTTAGCAGGGTACTATCGGCGGTTTATCCTTAACTACTCTGAAGTTGCGGCACCAATAACAGACCTCACAAAAAAGTGTGCCCCTACATAAGTGGTATGATCTAGGGAATGCCAGAGAGCCTTTGAGGAGTTAAAACGGTGTCTATCAGAGTGTCCCATCCCTAGAATCCCAGACTTTAATAGGGCTTTAATCGTACAAACCGATGCATCAGAGATAGGGCTAGGGGCAGTGCTGTCACAACAGTTTGAGGGTAGAACATCCAATCATTTTTTCTGAGTAGGAAATTGTTCCCGAGGGAAAAAACTACTCAGTGATTGAGAAGGAGTGCCTCGCAGTAAAGTGTGCAATTAAGGCATTGAGGCATTACCTGGTGGGAGTCTATTTTACCCTGGTGACAGACCATGCTCCATTAAAATGGTTAAATTCATTGAAAGACTCCAACGCTAGGTTGACCAGGTGGTATATGGCCCTCCAACCCTTCTCATTGGAGATTCAGCACAGACCTGGAAAAGAAAACGAAAATGCTGATTTTTTTTCTCTAGAGAAGGGGTAGATGGTCAGGCTTCATCCATGCATGGCCTCAGTCACACACTTACAATGGAGGAATGTAACAGGGTGAATATCAGACACCAGCCGTATGCCTGGCAGACCTATGTTTTGGTCTGCCGTGTATCAGTGACAGAGTAAAATTCAGCTGGGAAAAGGTCTGGTTAATTTGTGAAGTCTCAGTTACCTCGTTGAGGGGCTTTAAAAACCCAGGCTGCTCACACATGCCTTGCTGTCTGAACCAGTGAGACACACTGAAACACTGGAGGAAAACTACCTGCTATAAGGTCTGTCTTTCCTACAAAACCTGTTTTGTATATTGATATTCTGGACTTCGAACAGCCCTTGTTGGGAAAAGGGAATTACCCTGCTCAGGACTGATCTTTCTATTTGGTTTATGTTTGCTGAAAAGAAGCTGTATTGTTTTGGTGTGCCATATTTGTTAGGCTAAATAAACAAGCCAATTCAGAAACCCATGTGTTGTTGCATTGACACTGCAACATGGTTGTTTAAACGGAAACCCCTGAACTGTACCCTAAGAGGATTCTGAGTAAGAAGGAAGACTGTGTTTTGTTTGAATGCTTGGCCAGTGTGAGCCAGCAAGGGATGGGTTAATGTTTCAAGGATACGAGGCAGGAGGAAAGAGCAATCACAGCAGTATACATTATTTGTTCAAATGGCTTTGTCAAAGACTCCAAGCGGCTCATCCCACACAAATACATCCAGGCTCAGGAAAATGAGAACAAAGAAGAGAGACAGTTACAGAAGATAAGAAGAGCAGGAGCATGCGCAGAGAGTACATAGGAATGCTGTAGTGTGTCAGCTTTTAGAAAGGTATAAATATTATGCCCTGAATAAGATTCCTTTGTCTACAAACCAAGGTGCCTGTCCATCATGAGGACAGAGCTGTACTATTTATCCCAATTGCTTGCTGAGGCTTAAATAAAACAAAATCTACAGTACTTTGAGAAACGTCTGTGTCAGACTCAACTAGCAGCAGCTGCTCAGTTTGTAAGTCTCTCAGGCTCTTTCTTCTCATTCATTTTCTCTCAGTTGACACTGCTGCAGTCACACAAAACACTGTTCTGTAACATGTATGTATAAGATTGGATGTCTCATCTAGATGATGTAGTAATTCGGTGCTTGGGGCTGCTTTAAGGGCAGTTCTAGCATGCACAGGGTGAGGTGATTGCCTCTGTTTTGAGCTTGTGGCGTGGGTTGTCAGACTGCTGCAGGTGACAGAGCGAATGACGAGCTGTGTAGGAGCGGCTAAAGTGGGTACCAATATTTCCAGATGCTGATATTTCTGGCACTTCATCACACTGCTCTAAGAAATGGTTAAGAATCAAATTGAGTATTTTGGCAAAGCAGGGAACGGGAATGTAATGCTGTCACCAGGAAAGATCTATTATCTCCTACCACTTGTCATGCCTCCAGGCACCTCGGAGAAAGCCAACTCGCAATAACACTCTATAATGTCATAGGAATATCAGCCACTTTGTGGACCTTCTAAGCAAAACCCTTCATACATTGGGTAGCATGCCTCTTTTAAGTGCATTACCTCCCACCCTCCGCCCCAGCCATTTTTTTTAAAATCATGGGTTGATCTCCACCTGTCATATCATTTAAAATGTTAAACATACAAAATAAATCAATATTACAAAAAATAATTATGATAAATTAAAATAAACATCTGTTATCACTTATCAGCACAAAACGAAATGGCTTTAAGTTTACAAAGAGGTATAAACATTTTTCAATAGAACATTTAAAAATTATATTACTAAGAATGAAATAAATTATAAAATGTCACACACACTTTTAAATTCGGAATCATCATATTGCACCTTTTGTCTTTTCAACGACATGCAGTTTATTTATCATCGCGCCTTCGCAGAAGAAGCCAAGACTTCAAATAAACTTCTGGATTGAAGAGAGAAAGAGGTGGCCCGACCAAGTTAATTAAAAGTATGTTTCATACAGTAGGTGTTCCACGTTAAGATTTGCGCGATGTGCTGACATGGATGACTTTATTCCACTGAAACTAATCTCACACTCTGTAGTGGAAACTGGTATTGAATTAACTGCTTCAATATTTGTTTTTAAGATCCTCTCGTATCTTCATTTTTTTATTATCCCTAAATTCTCTAAAAGCTCTCAGTGCATGTTTTCCATGCAATCCAAAATTCTCTGCCAATTTTTCTATTTCATTGTCCCCGTGTATTAAATTTGAATTCTGTGCCAATCTTCAATGTAAAGGTATCGAGGTTGTCTGATTTAGTGTTTCACACTTTTCTTTGCATACTGATGCCAGAGTAAATAGCCTGGATTTCATATTGTTAATCAAACGTTAATTTTTTTTTATTCCTGTTGATGGTGGGAGCTTTAATAACATGAAGTGAAACATTAACAAATTAATTTTTTTCTAACCCCTTATTTGCTTTGATGTAGAACTTGACTGTTTTTTCGGTCTAACATTTTTTTTTGTAACTTATTTTTTATTTTGAGTTTTTGAAAAGCATAAGGGAAAGGATACTGAAATAGAGAAAGGGGGTAGGTACCACAAAATTAACACCGGGATTATAAAAGACCAAAAATACAGAAATACAAAAAAACGACGACGACGAACAATCCCAACTACAGATATCTTATAAAGTTACCAACTCTGAAAGGGAAAAAATATAGCCCTCCATTTACAGTGATTATACAGTTCATCTATTCCCCCTAGAGTTCCAACTTAAATTTGTATTGATTTTTTGAAACAGAGATATACAGAAATAAAAAAGTCAGAGAATGGATATTTGGGGGGGAAGAGGGGGGCGAGCTTCAACTGAAAATCATCACAAAGATTAAAAACAGCCATGGAGTCCTTCAGATTAGAGGGAAGGGTACCAACATACGTCTGCAAATAATAATCAATATATTAGGACAGGTTGGAAGTTAATGATTGTATACCAGAAATAATAGGTGTATCTGGAAGGTTTAATAAAGATTTATGTATTTTCGGGAGATGATAGAAAATTGGTATTTTCGGATTTTCAGTGAAAAGAAAGCTACGTTCGATTTTCATTAGGAATCCAGCTGTTAGTGAATTGTCAAGGAGCATCTTTAATTCATTTATATACTGAGTAGTAGGGTCTTTATTGAGCCTGATTTAAGAAATTGAGTTGGACAGCAACCAAAGTGCTTCATTTTCATGATCAGCCCTATTCTGTAGCACCACCCCATCCCCTTTATCTGCTGGTCTTATTATAAGGTTTTATGTCTTCCTGGTTCATATTGTGTTTATATTTATGAACATGTTTATTATTCATCAGGTCAACAAAGTCATTGTTGACCATATGGAAAAATGTGTCCACAAAACTGGCTTTAGCATGGGCTTGATTAAACCTAGATTGGGGTCTAAAGGGTGTGTACATTACAGTAGTTGCTTGATGTAGTTAAGTTTATTGAGGATATGTGGTATCTTGTGTAACGGGTTTCCCCCCCCCCCCCAATGTGCGGAGAAACATACCATGTTACCATAGGTGTGGTGCATTACCTGTTGGCTCACAGGAGGGCTGAGCTTCCGCCACGGGGAACTGGGGCAATTATACTAGGGGTACTCACTTACAACAATGCAGCGCCTCCACCTGCGATGGCTCCCACCAGAGAGGGAGTGGTTCCTCGCAGGACAATACACAATAACCACGGACAACAGCTTGGATAACAACTGGTGACTTTACTAACGGCATATAGAGACAAGTAACATCAACACATAGCAACAAGGGTCCCCCGCTAAGGGCAACCAGACTACGGCGTCTTACAGGATGCTAACGCTAACTTGCACCACGGCGGGTGCCTACACTTTATACGTCACGGCGGATGTTAACCTCTTAGGCGTCACGGCGGACGCTAACCTTTATGCGTCACGGCGGACGCTAACCTTTAGGCATCACAGCGGACGCTAACACCTCCACAGAGTGATCCCACCCCGTGTCCAGTAACCCCAACCCAAAGTCTCGCACTCCCAAATCACATACAAGTGTGTGTGTGTGACTGCGCAGCCACTATGTCTGGTGATAGGCCTGGTTGGTGCACGTGAGGTAGTGGGTTACCTGCCCAGGCTCCAGCCACGGGTGCTGCTATACCACCGGGGTTGGATCGTCGTGATATCCTCCTACGCGTGGGGTGAATTCCGGCGTGGATAATATCACCGCAGCTCCACACCGTCTGTGCCTTGGAGAGGATCTGTATGCTGCCCGCAGGCCGCAGTCACTGCTGACTTGGCCTCCGTGAAGATAGTCCAGCTCTTTGTCAGCAACCGATCAATATTCAAAGGTTCACTACTAATAACTAGATAATGGGGCAGAGTCCCTAACCTAGGGCTTGTCCCTACAACACTCAGCTAGGATTACTCAGGGTTATCTGGGGCCTAGGGGAGTACTGGCCTAGTGCAAGGAGCCACTGACTCCTGCACCCTACCTCCTTCCCCTAGCTGCTCCTCTCACCAATTGACTAGCGTGCTCCAAGCCGGCGAAAATGTATTACTATGTTGCAAGCAGTACTCCTGCAGCCCTATTGGCTCCCTGGCGTCATGGGGCCGCTCCAGAGGCTCATGGGACTTGAAGTCCCCTTACAGAGCCCTCCTCTGATTTGCCAGGGCTTCGCGGGCTTTACTGGCTCTTCTCTGCAAATGCGCGAACACCCTGGAGTCCTCCCGGTGCTCCTAGTCCCTGCGCATGCACAACGCACCCAACAATGGCGGCGCCCTGCTCCGTGAGCCGCCGGGGCCAAAGCAACGCGATCGCGGCATTAACAACGGCCCGATCGCGTCCCCGGCAACCGGCCCGATCGCGTCCCTAACAACCGGCCGCAACTCCAGGTAACGCGCGGCTCCCGCACCAGTACCCCGTACTCCCCCGTACTCGGCGGCCCTGCGCAGCGGAAGGAGCGGGGTCAGTACAGAAAGGGGGACCTGGTTACATCTGTATGAAGCTGTTGGTGTTTGTGACTAGTGGTTTTAGGATATTCTCCACTAGGCCTAATATTTGTTCAGTGTATCTGCATCTGTTATAATTGGTCTGCCAGGGATTCTTGGTTTGTGGATTTTGGGAAGTATTTAGATGATACCAACTCCTGGGTTGTTAGATATTAGTAGCTTCAAACCTGGTTGCAGGTGATTAGAGAAGTATTTGGTGAGATTCTTGAATTGCTTTGTATATTCCTGGGTTAGATCCTGGGTCAGTTTCTTGTAGAAAATGTTGTCTGTTGCCTTCTATGTATTTATTTGTATCCATAACCACCACTGCACCTCCTTTATCTGCTGGTTTGATGGTGATGTTAGGGTTGGTTTGTAGTTCCTTGATAGCAGATCTCTCCATAGGGGAAAGGTTGTACATCCTTTTTTTCCTGCTGTGCTGATGCTAGTGAGAACTTGCAATCTAAAACTCTCTATGTAGCTGCCTAGTTTACCATTGCGTCCTGTTGGTGGCATGAAATAGTGTTCCTCTTCTTGTAGCTGTACTCCATCATTCTGGGGATGCTTTTTTTATGTCTAAATATTCTTTCAGTCGTAATGCTCCTGAATATTTTTTCTAGATCTGAATAGAATTGGATTGGATCCAGTTTGGTGGTGGGACAGAATGCTAGTCCCTTAAAGAGAACAGAAAGCTCTGGTTTTGACCGTTCATAATCCGACCGGTTTATAATGCCCAGGCAGGCTGTGTTCTTCTGGCTTGACAGTGAGTATCTGTTTTGGAAAGACATTTGAGGTTTCTAATTTTTGTTAGTATGAAATACCTCATGTTGTGTCCACGGACTGCTTTCATATTGAGAGAGGCATTGCAATATCTTCTGTTTCTTCTTGATTGAGTTCCACTGTGGTTTTTTGTGCAGAGTTTCCATCTCTTTTTCCAGGTGGTCAGCATTTGCAATCCTCTGCATTTAAAGGGTTTTGAGTATTGTCAACTTTTGGCATTTTAATGTGTGTTTCTTCCTGTGTACAGTCGTTGATGAATCAGCTCATTTCAGAGTTTCTCGGTGGTGCATTTCCAGAGTTCTTAAGCGTAATGTGAATTGTGGGTTTTTGATCCTAAGTCCATTTGGAATCGGGTTCCTTTTCTTACATTCTGATACAGTAGGAAGTAGATGTCGCTGTTCAGTTGTTTCCTTTGTAATCAGTTACTGTCGCAGCCAAGTTTATTCGAGCATTTGCCCGGTCTCGGCCGCGACAGTAACCGGCGCGCGCCGGGGTGTCCCTGGCGCGCGCCGAAGCCTCGGAGGAGCGGCCCTCCGATCGGGGCTTCCCCCTCCCCTCTCCGGGTCCGCCGGGTCCCCCGGAACCCCCCACCGCCGTCCCCCACATCGCGGGACACATAGGGCTCCCTCGGGGAGCCCTGGGCATGCGCGCAGGGGGCGCAGGCACCCGATGAAGCGTGACCGCGCATCGGTGACGCGCGGCACGCCGAGGGGATTCAGCTAGCAAGCCGGGACATCTCCCGGCTTGCGGAACTAGCCGAGTTCAAATAAAATGTGTCGCCTCTGTAGGTCAGTTTTTTTTTTCATGCGGTATCTTCCATCATGAATTAAGTAGAAATAGTTCAGTTAGTCCAGTTGCGATAATGCAGAGTAAATGAGTGGACTACTAATTGATATAAGAAAAGCTTTCGAAAAGTTCTCCTGTCTTCCTCAGGTCAGTAATACGAATTGACAAAGATTACATGAGTTTAAAACAGATGTAAAAAAGCTCATGGGATCTTTCTAAATCAGTATTGCTGACCTGCGGAAGAGAGAGAATGCTCAAAAGTTTGTCTTATAATATCTATTATTAGTCCAAATTAAAAAGGTATCACGTAATACTTAAGTATGGAAATCACCAAATGGATGTCTATTTCCCTTTTTTGTATTAACAAAAAAGGTTACTGTAACCATTACTGTAACCATTAATTTCTAAGTGAAACAAATGTACAGCTTATAAATTTAGAACTTTAGGGAAACACGACTACTTTTCTAATAATAATTTTCTACTAATAGCAATTACCTTTATAACAATAATTGTAACACTCTTTGCCCGACTCTTAATGAGTTTACATCGGTTGGTTATCTATATGGCTTTGCTCAGTATTTCATACCTTGTCAGGTTATTGGGCCCACGCAGGGTTGGCATGGATATGCTGATGGAATAATGAAAGACGCCAGGAACTTTGATAGTACAAGCAGGAGCTTTATTGCCGGCCGTCCACAATGCTCCTCATGCATTGACATCATCCATAATAGACATAGTTCTTGTATTTTCACAGTGTTTGTACTATTTATAGCTTCCCTAGTTTGTACCCACTCAAAGTGCTCGGGAGGTATTTAAGCTTGTTTCTGTTACAATCATCTTAATTGTTTGTCTTCTGCATAGTATCCATAATGCTCTTTATCAATTGGGCCCCATTTTAGTAACCCACCTTTGGGATTACTAAGGCCTTAAAGGGTTAACTGTCTGGGCTCACAGAGTATCGCCCCTGCTCTATCACTTGGTGCTGGGGTGATTGACCTCTTTTTTTGCCTGGATAGAGTGACATCATGCTAGGCTATACATAGAGGGGGAAAACTTCTGGAAGATCAGATCTCAGGAGGAGCTGAAGAGGGATCTCATTATGAGTAATTATGTAATCCCCTATGAATAGGATAGGTTCCCATCCTTTTTATTGTTTTTAGTTAGTGAAATTACCCTGTGTAATTAGAATCCCACCAAAATGGCCTGGCATTACTACAATGAGAGACAGGCTATGCCCAGAGGAAATTTCACAAGCCACAGTCCCTACACTACTGTAGGTATAGTTGGACCTACCCCTCACTGGCTCTCGTCCAGATGGCCACACAGTGACAGTCTGCCCCGAGGTGAGGAGGCTGATCCCTGATAGAGTAGTACTAGGCTCGCCAGGGGCTCCATGGATATGGAGCACTACCAGCACTATAAAGCAGAGGGATTATATCAGCAGCAAGCAATACAAAGCCTCAGCACCCTCCAAGTGGGCTCAGATGGAGGCAGCTAGGGAAGTCGCACACACTGCATAGGACAAAGGCACTTAAGTGGAAATACAAGATGACCTCTTTATATTATATGTGAGACAGTGCCTACCATATAATAAACTGCTTTTTGAATTAAAAAAAGTTCCTGGTGCCCATCATTGTATACCACCACCCACCCTGCATGAGGCCTGCACACTGAACAAGGTAAGGCACCTTAAGCAGCTCTAACACCATCACTGATGTAAACACTCTAGGAGCCAGGCAAGGAGGGTTACATTAGGTTACCCTTTCTATCGGTGGCAGATTTTCCATTAAGCCCGGGCCTAGGGGGGCAAAATTTGGGACTGGCAAAAATTTCCACCCCGATATGCATTTGCCGTGCTCTCTGGTCTATCAGACCTAATGGGAATGCACTTACATGTGTCGGCTTCCTCCTTGGAATTCCAGCACCAAATGATGCCACGGACGCCCCAACGTGACATCACACAGCGTCTCATGGCAATGGCAACGTGACGTCAAATGACGTCATGATGTCACGTTACCATGCAACTGATGCCATGCGCAGTCACGTTGATGACGTCCGCGGCGTCATTTGACGCTGGAATTCCAAAGAAGATGTGGGGCGACAGCCAGGAGGCAGTCGATACATGTAAGTGCCTTGGGGCAGCAGATTTTATATCCTGAACTGTGGGATCACTCTGTTTCTGAGACAACAGGGGGTCTCTATGCAGGGCCACTCCAATTAGGTCCCAGGGCTACTACTGTGATAACCCCGACAGGACATAGGCTTCCTCTTTGATAGCCTGTAGACTTCTGTAGTACCATGGCTATGGACGCTAGCTGGATAGGACGCTTTCCCTTACTATAAAATAACAAACAGTTACAGGGAATTTAACAGCTTTAGCCTATAACTACATTAACTACACACATATATACATGGGAACATATTTACATTATTAACAGTGATGCTTCTCCAACTGTCAGTCCCATGAGCCTAAGTCCTAGAACCTTCGAGCTAACTATATATACCCCCATGGTGATGTCACTGGTCACCATGCATAGAGGGAGTGATTTGTTTCCTGCTAAGTTAGTCCATACCATGTGATGGTAGAGGTGGTAGAGTGGTAGGGTAGTGGTAGTGGTAGGTAGTTGCCAGAGTGAGCCCACACAGTTAACCTCTTAAGGCCATTAACCCCACCTACCTGTCATATTAGTCCCTAGAGGGGTTGCATAATAAAGGGTGGACACTTTTACTCCTGTTTCGGCTCAAAGTTGTTTTCATGTTTTAGTTTTGTTTCTGGTTTTGTCAAAACTTGATTTATTTGTGTTTTGATAAACAATGGAGGAAAGAACCCCAGTTGAGCACTCATACACTGTGTTGAGATGATGGTGTAAATTTAAAACTAAACTTTATTAGAAACATAGTAAAACAATGGGGATTAAAATAGGATTAAACTCTGTATCACTACGCTTAATTACCTAAGGGATATGATAGTCCCCAGGTAGGTAGTCATTATTGAAGTGTTGCTTGAGTACACTAGCCCCCAGCCACCTTAATTAGAGAAGCCTGGGGGAAAGCTAGATTGAGGGATTATAAATACTATTCTTATACGGAATGCCAATTATATACTTGTAGTGCATTGGTGCAATAGTATTGAAATGACACTGCTAATGGTGGGTTGATTGCACAGCCGGTTGTTAGCAATAGAGTGTCATTTAAATCTTGATGAGATAATGCACCTATGTTGCCTAAGGGTTAAATGAACAGTGTAAATGACTGCCCCAAGGATACACAACAGCTTTAGCTTTAGGTAATATTGTTAAGACCTCTAGCTCTATCTGATATTGCACAGTGTACTGTAGTTATAATAAAGTGTGCTGCACTTCTAAAACCTGCTGCTAACTGCAGTAGGTGATAGATTAAATAGAGCACCATATAGACAAATGGTGGCAGTTTCTATATAATCTGCCCCAGACATGAGGGTGTGCTATTTAACCATATAAGATTGTGAACTGACTTAATCAGTAGATTGAAAAAAACATAATCTCTGATATAGAGCACCATGTGTATACTGATTGCTATACCTGGAAATCCCTGTATGGGAGTTACTGTGCAGAGTAGTTGGTGTATAAGTGTAAAAACAATTCAGCTCAACAAGTGTAGAACATGAACAGTACCTTAACAGCCCTGATTAGAGCTACTCTGCTGTAATAGTGAATGGTAGTGAGCAACAGCACAGGTAAGTATACTCTACAGCTGCTGTATAGCTTGTCAGAATAGATATATATAATCCCTAGAAGAGGAGGCTCCCTTAGACCATCGGGTAATACAGGAGTGTAAACTGTGCAGGAGCTGAGTCTCAGCGCTGCCTGCTCTATCATTAAGCATAGATAGCAACGTCTGTGTCAGAGGGCTCACTGCCTGCACCTAACTGAGGAGTTCTGCCGACGTGCATGTTTCGCTAGTAGTGCTTAATCATCAATCAACCCACCATTAGCAGTGTCATTTCAATACTATTGCACCAATGCACTACAAGTATATAATTGGCATTCCATATAAGAATAGTACTTATAATCCCTCAATCTATCTTTCCCCCAGGCTTCCCTAATTAAGGTGGCTGGGGGCTAGTGTACTCAAGCAACACTTCAATACCGACTACCTACCTGGGGACTATCATATCCCTTAGGTAATTAAGCGTAGTGATACAGAGTTTAATCCTATTTTAATCCCCATTGTTTTACTATGTTTCTAATAAAGTTTAGTTTTAAATTTACACCATCATCTCAACACAGTGTATGAGTGCTCTACTGGGTTTCATTCCTCCATTGTTTATCATTCTTATATTGCCCCATCAGCACCTACACCCATCTTTATTAATTCGCTATTGCAAGCAGTAGCGGGGGTTTCTCTATAGTTTATTTGTGTTTTAAATTTTTTTATTTTTACCCAATTATGGAAAAACAATTAAGAAACTAAAATAAACTAACTAAAAAAATGTAAATGATGAAAAAAATTATATGGCAAGAAACGCCCCCAGTTTTTATCTTCACTGAAGAAATTAGCCCTTGGACAGGTGCTCTGGTTTTGACTTTGGTACTAAATACTGTTGAGGTATTAATATTAAAAATCTTAAGGGTTTTAGCTTTGCGTTGTAAGGTTCTGCTAGCATACACATGGGTTTGCCCATTTCTTTTAATAATAGAATAAAGTAAGTACTGCTGCGGCCAAGTTTATTCGAGCATTTGCCCGTTCTTGGCCGCAGCAGTAGCCTGGCGCGCGCCCGAGTGTGACGGGCGCGCGCCGAAGCAGCGGAAGAGCGCCCTCCGATCGGGGCGCTCTCCCTACCGCTGCCGGGTCCGCCGGGTCCCCCGGAACCTCCTGCCGCCGTCCCGCAGATCGCGGGACACCAGGGCTCCCTCGGGGAGCCCTGGACGCGCGTGCAGGGGGCGCAGGCTCCCGAAGACGCGTGACCGCGCGTCTATGACGCGCGGCACGCCGAGGGGCGGCCACTAGCAAGCCGGGAAATCTCCCGGCTTGCGGTACCGACCACACTGCAATAAAGTGTGTCGGTACTGTATATGCATTCATTTAACCGAAGGAGGAGTGTGTTTCTCACTTCCTTGGAGTATGTCATAGCACACAGACGTATAAATCCAAAAAAGGTGATGGAGCACTGCCTGTGAAATAAAGGTCTGGAGGCTGATTTAAAAAAAGTAAAAAATGCTTTATTGTAGATGCATAGTAGACATGGCTACAAAATTAGGTCCTCTAACGCGTTTCACGCCTTTGTGGCGCTTTGTCAAAGAGTGATGTGTGTTCTAAAAGAATGCTCTATAAATAGGGATTCAATAAGGAAGTGAATTCGCGCCAAGACATCCCACCCGATCATGTGACTGGGTAGTAAACTACGGGTGCCCCAATGCGAGAAAAAAAACCCTCCCTAATCGGAATCTCCATTCCGAGAGGAACATACCGCAAGAAATTTATCAAAAGCGACTCACTAAGTGCCAGTTCCATCAGGAGACAGTTTCACAACAAAGTGACTCACCCGATCCCAAAGAGGCTGATCGGGCAGTAAACTACGGAAGCCACAGAGGGGAAAAATAACTCACTGAACCTGCTGGCAAACTCAGAAAGAAAAAAATATATATCACAGCAGCAACAGAGATAAAAAACCAACAATAACAAAAAAATATGTATTGTTGAATGAATGGGATATCTATCAAAAGCAAAAGAAATAATGAAAAACTTATTTAAGAAAATATGCTAACTAAAAAGATGATAAACTATATTAATACAAAAAATAATACTAAAACAAGAACACATGTTAACCCTATGTAGTGTGATAATAACATAACATATATATAAGTAAATACTATTTATCTAAGTATGATTCTAAATTCATAACAGAAATATATAAAAAAAAAAGTTAATTCTTATTAAATAAATTCATTTAATACAAAAATGATCAAATTATAATGAAATTATAATAAAATAATGAAATAATTAGAATATATATGTTAGACTGTGTAAACAAAATCACCTTATACTATAGTCTTCCAAATAACAATGATAAAGGTTCGACCTTCTCTCGGATGGTGGCAAAACTAATAATAGAAATAATAACAAAAATAAACGTATGGATTCTTTTTCAAACAAGAGTAAGGGTCAAACAGGACCTTATTTTATTACACAACAATCCAAACAAGCAGACTCTATTAGACACATTGTTTATAAACATTGGGATACACTAAAGTTAGACAATGATTTCAAATCTGTGGTGAGTGAGTGTTTTCAAAAAAGCGAAGTCATTGGCAGGTTTTTTATCACCTAGTATGTTTCATTCATATCGTCAACAACATATCACCAATATTCCTAGAGGTTTCTTCAAGTGCGGCCACTGTGTTATTTGCCAATATGCCACTCCTATCACCAATATTCAAATTGTAAAACCTACTAAGAATATAAAAATTATGTCTTTCATTAATTGTAACACAAGTCAAATTGTTTATATACTCAACTGTGGCTGTGGGAAGCATTACATTGGCCGTATGTAGACCCTTGAAACTCAGAATTATGGAACATGTAAGAGCAATCAAAAACAGTACTACCACACATCCAGTCTCAATGCATTTTGCTGGCGGTATCCAGAACTTTTCATTCTCTGCTGTTGAGCATGTTCCTATACCACCTCGGAGGGGAGATAGGTTGAACATGCTCAACTAACGAGAGATGTTCTGGATTTTCAGTATGGATACATTACAACCACTTGGAATTAACCAGGATTGGGAATTGATTCACTTTTTATAAATATGATGGAAAATATTCTTTCTTTTTGTTATTTATATGTCTATAATATTTTCATATATGATTTATATAATTTATAATTTATTCCTTAATATGAGTATAATATGAGTATAATACTTTATCTATTTTTATTAATAATATGTATTTTTTCACTATCATTTTACATTACCTATCTTATGAGGATATTACTATGTGTTATTATTATTATTTTTTATTAGTTTCAGGATTAATTCTATATACATTTGTTTCATTCGTTTTATTTTTATATCATTGTTATTTGGGAGACTATAGTATAAGGTGATTTTGTTAACACAGTCTAACATATATATATATATTATATATATGTTAGACTGTGTTAACAAAATCACCTTATACTATAGTCTCCCAAATAACAATGATATATATATATATTCTAATTATCTCATTATTTTATTATAATTTCATTATAATATGATCATTTTTGTATTATATGAATTTATTTAGTAAGAATTAACTATTTTTTTTATATATTTCTGTTATGAATTTAGAATCATACTTAGATAAATAGTATTTACTTATATATATGTTATGTTATTATCACACTACATAGGGTTAACATGTGTTCTTGTTTTAGTATTATATTTTTGTATTAATATAGTTTATCATCTTTTTAGTTAGCATATTTTCTTAAATAAGTTTTTCATTATTTCTTTTGCTTTTGATAGATATCCCATTCATTCAACAATACATATTTTTTTGTTATTGTTGGTTTTTTATCTCTGTTGCAGCTGTGTTATATATTTTTTTCTTTCTGAGTTTGCCAGCAGGTTCAGTGAGTTATTTTCCCCCTCTGTGGCTTCCATAGTTTACTGCCCGATCAGCCTCTTTGGGATCGGGTGAGTCACTTTGTTGTGAAACTGTCTCCTGATGGAACTGGCACTTAGTGAGTCGCTTTTGATAAATTTCTTGTGGTATGTTACTCTCGGAATGGAGATTCTGATTAGGGAGGGTTTTTTTCCGCATTGGGGCACCCGTAGTTTACTACCCAGTCACATGATCGGGTGGGATGTCTTGGCGCGAATTCACTTCCTTATTGAATCCCTATTTATAGAGCATTCTTTTAGAACACACATCACTCTTTAACAAAGCGCCACGAAGGCGTGAAACGCGTTAGAGGACCTATTTTTGTAGCCATGTCTACTATGCATCTACAATAAAGCATTTTTAACTTTTTTTCAATCAGCCTCCAGCCCTTTATTTCACAGGCAGTGCTCCATCACCTTTTTTGGATTTATTCATTGACTCTATGGACGGAGGCCCGCCATCTCTACCAGGACTCAGTAAATTGTGAGTGATTTATATTTCATTTAAACAGCATTGTTTGTAGTTAGGCTATTTATTGCTCTAGCCTAGGGATATAGGATCATTACTCCTATTAGTGGGTGTGGGTGGGTTTTCTTCATTGGGAATTCATTTTACACATCCACAGTGGGGTTTTGTCCTGTTATCGGAGTCCCATACCATGGCTGTATTATGAGCTCTATGCCTATTTATTGCACATACCACTCTATAAAGTTATACATAAACTCCTGGATTCCTAAAGCTATATTGCTACTGTTATCCTGGATATTGGAAGCACCTTCTTGGGATTCACTTCCCATTTCAACTGCACACAGACGTATCATCATTCGGAGTCTCCTCACGCTTATGTTTGAGCCGACTGCCAATAATCCAATGATACACATGTACAGACTGTACCTAGAAAACCCACCATCTTTTAAACTACAGATACTGTATAAGACCATGACATTCACTAACATGCCAAGATTACATTAGGTACCCAGCTTCTTAACCCCTTTGGCATCTTGCTCGTGGCCCCTCTATAAGCAAATGGTTTAACAATGTACTTTACCACTTTAGTACTGCATGTCTCCTGTGGTCTGTGGACTATGTCAAAAACTTCCTTTGAGCTCAAGGGCTAACTGGCACACTTATGAGTTGCTGAAATAATTCTCCTTTTTTCTGTGTATAATAAAACTCTAATATTTCATACGAGAATGTGTACAACTTTGTTTAAATCTGTTTTTATACAAACATTTGTGTTGCAAACGTGTTCATAAATGTTGAAGATAAATGTATTTAAATTATCCCTTCAATGAGGCACTAGTACATATTTTTTATAGGTATAAAAGAAAGTATATGAAGATCAAAATGAAAAAAAAAAAGTAATAAATAGGTTTGCTTTACAGCTGAACAAAAATCAAAGTGAATTACTTGATTTATTTTGAGAGCCACATTGTTCTGGGCTGTGCAAAATTTATTATTAGAGGAAAGACAATTTATATAACAAAACGATTTGTTTCTAACTCCATACAGTATATAATATAGAAAATATGTTGTTCTAAATATGCAGATCACAGTCAATCATTCAGTCAACTACTGTATCTTAAATGCTCAAATTCTTCATCATAGCAATAAACATACTTCATGAGAGCATTTCTTAAAATGTAGGTTGGTTATGGTAACAAATAAATACATTAGAAACGCATGAGTATGTGAAGAACATTATCTCAATATGATATCCATGTCGTTTTGCTATAAATGTGGAAACATCTGTATAATTTAAGAATATTTTCCCTTAATTGATATATCCCTTTTTATACATACCAGTAATGTTAAAATGATCATTCTTAACCATATGTGCTATTGCTGTGATTTATATATTGTACTCCGCATGGTCTTTTTAAGTTGAGAAGGAACCCTGGAAATTGTTCTGCTGCTAATCATAAAGGTTCACATTAATGTTAAGTTTTGGTTCATAATTTCTATTGACTTACCTTATTTGTTGAGTAAGTAAATAGACATTCCTTATGGTAAATGATGCTCGTCATCTGTTCGGCTTAATGCAGCAGAGAAGATCTAGGCTTCTCTCAGTGTTCTGCCATTTCAAAGTGGGTGACTATGGCAGTAAACATGAGGGCTGAAGGGAGTGTTTAACAATCACTCACAACAGTAGGTTTGCAACTTCAGCTTTCATTTAGTATGCAAGTAGTTAGTAAAATGAGATCACTGAACGAAAAAAACAATACTTAATGACTGCTCAGTACTGAGTGTCTAACACATGCAATTTAGTGTCCTCGTCAGTTATTATTGAACCTTAACTTGTTAGATGTTACAGCGAGAAACAAAGACTTTCATTTTCCCGTTTCTCAAGCTACTCTTATAAATCAAGATTGCTTGTTTTTTTTTAGTATAATAGCTCAGTGGATGGCAACCTTGGAGAGCAATGTTGATAATCATTCGTTGGCATGGGGAGCTCGCTGAATATTTTTTAGTCTTTTAACTAGAAGACTCAGCATGTCATTCAGCTCCTTTGCCACATTAACTGGAATGTGATAAATAGAGCCGCTTAACACAAAGAAGAAAAACAAATAACTCAAATGTAACTCATTTAGTGAACAAAAAATTCAAAAACAATGTTGATTTACAAAAGTACCTTCAGTTCAGATGCTGTAAACATTCTTAAAAACTACAGGCACAGAGAAATTACTCACAGGAGAGTTTCAGATGTTTCACAATCTGACAGACAGGCTGAGGACAAGCTATTCAGGAAATATACGACCCTAGATAATATGATGCCCAAAACACTTTCAACATGTCCACATATTCTGGTATATTTCAAACTGTATACATGAAAATACAGTGATGAGATCGTGTGTGTGTTACAGACTAGTTTACTTTGTTACATTCATAATTATCCATTTTATTGTTGGCTGCCCTTGAATTTATCTATATTTTTAAGGAACTGAGAGGAAAATAGAAATTGATCTAAGTAAAGATGGCAAATATAGTGAATTACCTGTAGGACCATATAGTTGGATAGGCAAGAACCCTCAGTACAAATAGGACAGATGACATACTGCAGTATTTGTCATTATATAGCCCATATATTTTTGAAAAAGAGGTGTTGTCTGATTGCGCTCAAATCTAAATTGTGATCTTTTAAATAAAAGATCTTTGTGAACAATAAATAAAGTGAGTTTGCAGTGATTTAAATAAATCTTATAGTGTTCAGTGACTATAAACAGAAAAAATATATATTATGTGAATAAATATCTTTGTACGATGCTGCTCAACCTTAATCCAGGATTTCTTTCTTAATCCTCATGATATAGCGATGTCCAAGGTGGTTAGGGAGCGCAGTGACATGGAAAAGAAGAAACATATACAAAATAGTGCAATATGTCTACAACTTTAGATAAGGAATCCAAATTTATTCATGCAATGAATTAGATACTCACAGATTGAACTGTGGCAACATGTATATAAAGGTATCTTTAAATTTGCAAGTTTGTTTCTTTACGTCAACCCCAATGTTGTGCGGTTCAGGGAGGTTTCTTTAACACTTGCAGTGATAAGAGAAAAGAGCAGACATAGTGTAGACTGTATAAAAGTTTATATCTGATTAAAATAATGCCAGATTCACTCACATGGTTCCCAAGTAAATACAGCAGTTTGATCTCAATGATCGACGCCGCCGACAAGATGTTACGAAGCAGTCTCCTCACTCGATACACTGGAGGGTTCCCGTCTCGCGTCTCTCACGGCTCGCGCACTTCCGGGTTGCAGGGAAATCTCGCGGTGGTGTGGAGTCATTCAGTGATAGCTTTGGTGACACTCTACGCGTTTCTCCTCATCCAAGGTTTCTTCAGGAAGAACCATGTGAGTGAATCTGGCATTATTTTAATCAGATATAAACTTTTATACAGTCTACACGATGTCTGCTCTTTTCTCTTATCACTGCAAGCATTAAAGAAACCTCCCTAAACCGCACAACATTGGGGTTGACGTAAAGAAACAAACTTGTAACTTTAAAGATACCTTTATATACATGTTGCCATGTCCCATATATGTATGGGAGGTGACTCTATATCAGCTCCTGGCAAATGAATGGAGACGTCCATCTCACTGGAACTCTCGCTGACCAATGTAGCAGAAGCAGAATTAAGGGGTGCCCTGAAATCCGTAGACTTCATCTCCTGTAGGTATTGCCACATTCGACACACCTGGCATCGCGGGACAACTATCCTCCTTGATGCCAGCAGTGCACACAGCCTGGAAAAACTATTTGCCTTGAATCCGAAAACACAAAGACCCCTCTTGGGACTTTATAATGCATGAGCTTTAAGGCAGGCACATTAAATTCCAGCTTGAACTGGTGCACGGTATTCAGTTTGGCTTTCGGCTGAATGTGGAAAGAGATACTGGAAACTGCTCATATAGGGACCCAATCAGAGATGTAGTCGACTGTGAGGATCCAACAGTAAGGGCTGGATCCAACAGCTGTGGTGGACGCTGCAGGGACGAGAGCCCTCCCCTCAATGGCGCCGGGCCCGCTGCGAGGAATTGAGAGCAGGACTCGCTACGGAGCGCTAAGCCACGCCCCCCGGCAGTTCAGCTAATGAGGGCGAACCTGCCGGGTGATGTCATGGCCGTGCCTCTGTCACTCCCTCGCCACGCCCCCCCCCCCCCCGGTCTTTTGGTCTGCAGCTCCCTGCAGACCGGGGAATCGGCTGCACGCGCCGCCAGTCTCGCGGGCGCGCGTGCAGCGGAGGTACTGGGGCCTCAGCCTTAGCATAAAGTCCAGCTCAGGGCATGCGGTAGGGTGTGGCTTTGTGACAGATTTACACGTATGTGCTTTCTTCTCTGCAATCTAGCCCCTCCCCTATCAAGTCAATTAGGGGCTGCGCTGGCCTTTTTTCCTCTTGATCCTAACACAAAAGTCCAGAACCGGTGTGGCCAGACCTTCATGCCACTGAAGTAGGCAGGCTCACAATACTTGCAGTCATGCACAATTTGTGCAAAACTGTTCTTTTGGTGGGGAAAAAAACCCAACCCTGCTTACTTTTGCAGAAAATGTTCTTGGTAGGAAACCTTTGCACACCAGTCCCTATCACTTTTACAAATGTTTTTTAGCTGGAAAATTAAACCCATGCATTTTTGCAAAACTCTCTTGGCAGGACACTTACATAAGGCAATCTTTAAACCTCAGTCTTTGCAAACTCTGATTTGAGGTACACAAACGTGAACAACAGTCCTTGATGCTTTAATTGTGCAAACTAGCTCCACTGGTAGGAAATAGCAGTCCCTTTTTTCTGGTGCAACTTTTCTTTAGCAGGGGAATTGAGCCCACTATAAAGTCTGAAACTCTTTAGCACAATCATTTTAGCAATACAGTCTTTAGTGTACATAACGTCCCACTGGCGAGGAACAACAATGTATTTCTCTTTTGCAAAACTTGCAGTTTGCTTTTAGAGATCACACTAATACTTCCGTCCCCATCTCCAGGACTTTGTCATCAAGTACTCAACACTTATCTTGCACAAATCAGCTCCAATACGTAAAGGCTTGCAAAATATTTTCTTTGATCAGAAACTCGCACACTTCTTGCTTATCCTGTGTACATTTGCAAAAACGGAATTCTCTTTAGCGAGAGAACGGGTGAACAGTGTTTTGGTAACTAACATTTGCAAAAATAGTGCTTACAGATTAGCAGGAGCAAAAACCATTTTCACGGCGGGAAAAACACGAATGCTTTCAACATTTTCAAAACACATTCTTCACTTTAACTGTTCAAAAACAGCAAATATCACAACATTTGCTTTTGCATCCCCAGCCCCGCGTTGGGCGTCAAATGTAATCCTCCGAACCTGGCTCTAAAGGACTTTCTATCACTATATACAAGGCATTGTCTGATCGTGGTGCCGTCCACCCCCCACACACATACATATACACACACATACACACACACACACACACACATACATACATACATACACAC
Organism: Ascaphus truei; assembly: GCF_040206685.1. NCBI lineage: Eukaryota > Metazoa > Chordata > Amphibia > Anura > Ascaphidae > Ascaphus > Ascaphus truei. The sequence goes on from NC_134484.1 coordinate 138,720,197, forward strand.
ATACACACTCACACACTTTAATAACACGCAGCTCCTTCCCTGCTCCCCACCCAAGGCGCCTCCCACCTAGCTCCGTCCCTCCCCTCCTCCCCATTGGCTGACTCGCGTACCACGTGATGCGCCAACGCCAAAATTCACAAGATTCTTGCAGTATCGGCCGGCTGATGCGTCAGAGTACGTAGTCAGCCCTGTCGAAAGGAGGCAGCGGAGCAGGGACCACTTGGGCAAAGGTCTGGTGGTTCGCGGCCACACGGCCGCGCGCCACGCCGGCCGCAGCGGGTTTGCAGCCTTACTCCTCTTCCTGCACGAGAACGAGCTTGGGCCATTACTATGGGTGCTAACTAAATAGGGCATGTTACTCAACAAAAAACATGAATTGTGAGAGGAAATCCTTAAAACACATAACTATACACTTAAACATGTATACATGACTCACAGTGAGGCCCTCTACCAAACTCTAATGAAACTGCATCCAGAACATTGGTTGGAGCTATATATACCATTCTTTCTCATTATGGTGATATCACTGGTCACCAGATATCCTACGTAAATCATAGGAGGAGAAGGGACAATACCAGAGTGAACCCATCCATTTAACCCATTAAGGCTGTTAACCCTTTACACAAATTAGTAGTCCAAAAAGGGGCGTTACATGCATCTTCTAAATGACGAATCTAACAATTTTAATATCATACAATGTGTTTGATCGAATTCTTCCATCCTCATTTAATTACTTCAATTTCATCCCCAATTAACCTTGTAACATGTTCAGAAACAACGTGTTAAAAAGAGAGAATGGTTTTGGTTACCCAGGCCACAATCATTGTTTTATGTAGGTACACAAACCTCTTCACATTTTTTTTCAAGTGTTTTAAAGTCAAAGCAGAAGCAGCTTTAAATATTTTATAATTATAATATAGGTTCACACATTTAATGCATCAAGTAGCTCCCAATGCTCTTAGCCTCTCAATCCAATAAGGTTATTAAATGCTAGATAATCCTTTCAATGAGATTTCCAAGATATGCAGACATCTTAACCACGTAAAAATCTACAAGTGCAGTTAATTAAACGCCTCACAGCTCAGAACAGACAAAACATATTTATTTTACGTTTTTAAGAGTGCCTGAAATTGGCTCCCCATATTGATTACATTCTTAACTGTTATTAATCAAAATAAAATAATTGTTTTAAGAGGGTGTAACATGGTTTTATCACTGGTTGAGAGAAACCGCCTCTAAATCCAACAGGCAATCAACCAGTCTCCACCTGGCTGATTAGGACCCTTAGAAAAAGCCTGATGTGAAAACAGGCGAGAGATTCCTTAGTCACATTTGGGCTGACAGAAGGAGAGCAGAGAAGCCAAGACATTGTCTTGAGCACAAAGGCTGTGCTGAGATCAAGACTCCAAGTCACCTATATTTCCTGGACACAGAGCACCCAGGAACCTGCCAGTGACTGACATGGAGGTCCACCTGTTTAAGGTACTTCCTGAGACTTTGGGGTGATAGGCTGGTAATGGGAATATCCCTCCAGTCCTGCAGATAGGGTCCGGGGAAGTAAGTTAGCCCTTACCAAGGGATAGGGGTTTGTTATTTTATTGTTTTTTTATGTTTTGCCTGGATAAAGGAACAGGCTCAATAAAGCCAAGATATATAATTTCAGCCAAATCGGTCTCCATTATATGTACCTCTGCACACATCTCTTACAGATTGTAAGGAAGCAGGGTTCTCACACCCACTCCTTACCTCTGCCTGGGACTGCCCCTGCTCTCCCTTCCTCCTCCCAGCGGTATCCCCTGCGCTGCCAGGCTCCGTGTCAGTCGAAGCGGTCGCCATCTTTGCCGGGATGCGTGCGGGACGGTCTTACACCGCGCGCGCTCCCAGCCATAATTTATTCACTGCACAGGCAGCTCAGTCATGCCCCCAGCACTCGCCCCAGCCATACTCACGCCCCCTGCTTCCCAGCTGATGCCGCTTCAGGATCACAGTGCGCACCTATCAGCTTATGCTCCACGGCAAAACTTGGCTCCACCTACCTCTCTGATTGGCTCTCCCATCTTTATTACCCCAGTCCTTCCCTGGAGTCATTGCTCGGCATAGCCTCAGCTTACCTGGTGTGGATTCCCTCTTGCTTGTGTTTGTGCTTCTTAGGTTTTGACCCGGCTTGGCTTACGACTCTTCTCCTGGCTCTCGACCCCGGCATCCTCATCACTACACTGCTTCTCCCATCCCTCGATCTCGGCTTGACCTTCTACCAATCCAGACCTCTCCTCTCCTCAACCCTCGGCTTCAGCACCTACTATGAGTACTCTCTCTCCGGATTCGACAGGTACCTCTATTACCATACTAAGTCTCATAGCCTGTCTACGCAAACTACCACACTCCGGACACGCTTCCTCTGTTGCGGGTGCATGTTACTAATGTCCCACCTCAGTACAGGGACGAGTCTGGTCTGCAGGCAGCACTACCGTGACACAGATGGTGTAACATATTTCATTCTAAGAATTCAGGAGTGGCGTAGGAGAAAACTATGCTGTCATTCATAATTAGTATAACTTTGAATAGTACATTAGAATGGCAGTGTGTGTAAAGTGCTCACCAATTCAATACTAGCATTTTCTACATGAGGTTAAGGTTTTCTTACTGTATATATAAATATCTTTTTAAGATAAGGTTTTCTTAATGTATATATAAATATATTTTTAAGATATTAAGACTGCTTTAGCAGCAGTCTCTTGAAGCTAATTTGTGGTCTCCTGACCTCCGGGGACTCAACAGTTTTGTCCACCAGGCAATAATAACTTCCTTCATGGACATAACATGGCAGTGGGGTCAGCCTCCCTCTGGCAGCCAATAGAAACCTGCAACGTCATAAGGAGATGATCTCACGCCTTTCTATAACTAACCCTGCAGCAATATTTATATTGTTTTGTGTGTCCTACACCGACAGCAAAAAAACTGATATACTGTACAGCAGGGCTGAGGGGTCCACAGGGATCATGAGACCAGGTACACACACAAAAACAGAACAAATGGAGACTATGGGGCCTATGCAGAGAGGATCGCCAAAATAAATTGCCATTGTTTCAAAAGTTCAAAATTGTGGCGTATTTATTGTGCCTTATGCAGAAACGACAAATCGGCAATAAAGTCTCAATGTGTATGAATGGCGAGTGCTAATCTCGCCATTTCTGACGGAGGTACTTACATTTGGCTATAATTTCAATAAGTGTGGTTCAAAGTCACGCTCGTGAGTCTCGCGAGTCAAGTAGGCGGGCAATTTCAAAAGTCAACACCAGATTCCTGTCAGAGCGTCTTACAGACGGCTTCTGCATATTTCCATAGCAGAGAAACGGCGCGCGTGTCATCCATATATATTCAGTTGCTCCACTGTCATAATATATTCAAGAATAACACTGCAATAAACCTGAACAGATTGTTGCTTAATTAAACAGAACTTTGAACACATCAAATAGTGTACTGCTGTACTGTACTCTTCATATTAGGCAGTAGATTGCATTCGTACATGACCGCAATAACTATTTTCAAAACACACTCCTGTGCAACGTGTGCAATAGGTAATGATAATCTTCAACTTCTTTTGATTTTGCCGTTAGAACATACATATATGGGTAAAGCTTAAATAATAATAACACTGAAGGTTACGGACAATTTCAAAATCACAAATGACTCAAGCAAATACATGTTATGATAGTGTACATTACACTATTGAACTATACACAATTCTTTATATGGATGCATCGCGATCAGCTGCTGGGCTTGGAGGGAGGGAGGGGGGTCAGGACTGCTGCCTAGTGCAGGGCTTCACATCCCGATCAGATTCTGGGCTTGGAGGGAGGGAGGGGGGTCAGGACTGCTGCCTAGTGCAGGGCTTCACATCCCGATCAGCTGCTGGGCTTGGAGGGAGGGAGGGGGGTCAGGACTGCTGCCTAGTGCAGGGCTTCACATCCCAATCAGATTCTGGGCTTGGAGGGAGGGGGGTCAGGACTGCTGCCGAGTGCAGGGCTTCACATCCCGATCAGCTGCTGGGCGTAGGGGGAGGGAGGGAGGTCGGGACTGCAGCGTGGAGAATGCCGGGTAAATGCGACATTGGACCTTAAGTACAAAACTATGTTGTCGGATATACTCAGACATTCGAGCGGAAAGGGATAAAACATCTAACAAGTGCTTCAGACACGTCAGCTGTTTGTTTATTTATTTATTAAACTCACTGCCAGCACTTCTCGCCATGTAAAGGCACGGTTACTGCCGCTTTTTTGTGGCGTGCACATTTGGCGTATAAAGCGCTAAAACGGACTGGCGAACTGGAGAAAACAACTGAAAGTGCCTCCCTGAATATGACGAAATTTAAAAAATGGCGATCTGCTGAAAAAAGCCACTTCTCGCCAATGCATCGGCGGATTTCTGTCTCCTAGAAATTCTCCTGGCGAATTTCACAAAACTCGCCACGATCTCACACCTTTCTGAATACAGGTAACCAAATTTGGCGAATACATGGCGAACACCTTGTATTCGGAGCTCTCTGCATAGGCCCCTATATTGTTAGTCCTAAAATCCCATAATCATCAGTGGTATAACAAATAGTAAGGTCTTTATGATGGTTTATTTTACTGCAGCCTTCAGTATGTATAAATGAGAAAATAAAGTTATAATGATTTACAGTACAGTGTTTCAGCTGTTCTATTGCAGATACCAGTTTAATTTATAGCTTTTCTCTAAATTAGGTCCTAATTCTTGGAGTATTTCATAATGAAATGCATTTGTTTTTAAGACAAAGTCAATGTTGTCGATCCAGTTCTCAATGTGCATTGTAAGATTATAAAAAAATTCCGTTCTTCATCAATTGGTGACATTATGGGAATTAGAACGAAATCTATCTGTTCTAAACAGAAATTAGTTGGACCTGTCATTTAATATTTTTTACTCTAGAAAGTATACAGTTTAATTGATAGGGAGTTTGTAAAATAATATTGGAGATGTATACTTTCTACCAGATGGTTCAGTGTTCAAGAGAAACAAACTTGAGCCTATGTGACTAAACATGCAGAATAAAAAGATGAAGGTATTTCAATTAGTAAAATAAAAAGCACAGAGGTTTTACAGGGACTAGGGAACCAAGAAGCAGGTTAAAAAGTAAAGCAGGTTATTGATCCAGGAATAAAGCAGATTGCCACTTGTGGGAGACGGGAAGGATTCACTTGCCTGCTCCTTTTGTTACACACAATTGGCAAATACTGGAGTGGGTGTTTTGGTTTGCCTTCTTCTATATTAACATCAATAGATGTATTTGATTAAATATGATATTAAACAAAAGCATAAGTTTGAGGAATGTAAACATATTTGTCAACTTCAAGAATCAAGCAACTACTATATATATTGTGGTTACTTGGTTCTTGAAATTGACAAAAGATGTTTATATTCCTTAAGCTTACGCATGTGTTTAATACTATACTTGGTTCTTTTTAAGGTGGTGTGTGTGTGTGTGTGTGTGTGTGTGTGTGTGTGTGTGTGTGTGTGTGTGTGTGTGTGTGTGTGTGTGTGTGTGTGTGTGTGTGTGTGTGTGTACAATATATATAATGCTACATTTAGTGAAAGCACTCCTGAAGAAAAATAGAATAAGAATAGAAACTTAGCTGTAGCATTAGGTACTCGTTGGACGATTTGTGTTCCCCTCTCAAGCTTGAGACAGGGTCGTTTTTTGCCTTGAAACGTCGCTCAGATTTTACTGTTTGGATAGCATTATGTGTTGAATAAATGTATCTTTATATTTTTAATTTGTGTGTTTGTGTGTTTGTGTGTGTGTGTGTGTGTGTGTGTGTGTGTGTGTGTGTGTGTATGTGTGTTAAATGAATGCTTGAGACCGACCACAAACTCTCCCCAGCATTCTTTTCACCAAAAATAGAACTTTTCACAAGCCTTCTGTGTTCTAAATGAATATGGCCGCAATAATAATGACCTACAGTACTGTATATTAAAAATCAATCTGCTATAGACCTGAGCCTAAGAATATACCTAAATGAATTTATCAGCTCCTGATCATTTGAGCTTAAAACAAGAACCATATGGGAATATGTTTTTCTTAAACGAATATCATGAAACAGTGTTGGCCATAAGAACCCAGATAATTAAGTACCCAACTCTGGTAACCACTCTGCTCCCAGTGCTACAAAGGCAATGTTTCATTCCTTTCCCACTGCACTGCTAAAAGATTCTTCATTGAATAAAGCCCTTAAAGTAACATCATGTTATGTGTTTATGAATCAGATATGGAGTCCATTTCATTATCAGGGACCCAGCTAGCATGTAACATGCTTAAATAAATTCACAAGCTCTGCATTGATTTTTTTAAACAAAATTACTTTAACAAAGAAAAGAGGAAATACATTTAAACATTCTCTCTGCAACCATCAATGTAATAAATGTATTTGTACGCACTAAGGAGCCAATGGGTAATCTATACTTTAATTCTAAATTGTCTGTTTGTTTGTTTGTATGTCAGAAGCATTGAAATGTCACAAACGGCACCACATAGCACAACAAAACTTTCACAGGATATTCTGCAGCGGATTTGTAGATCAACGCAACTATTTTAAGCTTCCAATGTCACTCACCTCCCAAATTATGGACATTCTAAGTTTCCCTAGGGTGTCCTGCAAATCTGTTAGACCAGGAGCAGGGGACGGGGCGTGGCTACTAAGGGATGGGGCGTGTCCTTGCCTGGGTTATGTGTGTGGGAGGTGTGCCAGCGGGGAGGGGAGGGGGGAAGATGTGCCAGCAGGGGGGAGATGTATCAATGGGGATGACGGGATGGGCGGTCCTGTGACGCGCTTTCTGTGCGGGAGGAGGAAGAGCGCCGCTGCAGCAGCTCAGTGGTGAGAAGCCAGGGCCAGTCTGACAGGGATTCAAGACAGGGTTATGACTTCGGAGGAGCAGGATTTTTACATCGCTTGATGTCAGCTGCACCGGGCCCGGGTGTGATAGGCAGGAGGCAGGTGGGAGACCTGTGACCGGCGCGCAGCAGAGTGAGGAGGGGGAGGGAATCACAGTGTGGTGCAGGTACAGGGGGAGGGAATCACTGTGTGGTGCAGGTACATGAGGAGGGACATCAGTGTGGTGCAGGTACATGAGGAGGGACATCAGTGTGGTGCAGGTACAGGGGGGACATGCCATAGCAGCGTGGGGATATGTGCTGCCAGTGGGGGGAGGGGGGTTCAGGGACATGTTCTGGCAGCGGGGAGAGACACACACACACAGACAAACAGACACACAGACACACACAGACACACACAGGCAGAGACCAATCTCACCCTGCACTACATACAGCAGCAGGGGGGGGGGGGGGACAGGGCCCGGGGAGATGTGCCGGCAGCGGGGGGGTTGGGGGACGGGGACATATATTCAATATTACATTCCCCGGGCGAAGTCGGACACAAAAGCTAGTATTTTATAACCAAGATCTGTCTGTATCAGAGTTGAGTTCAGGTAAGAAAAATACCATACAGATGCAGCCAGATGGTTGTCGCATAGTCGGCCAGGAAACCGCAGATGGCAACTTCCTGACAACTTTCTGCTCTCGGAATGCCCCCGACCAGACTAATTGCCCATCAGGATTAAAACAGCATCAGTGCACATGTACCTCTCGATACATAGAGCACCATGACGTAACTCCTGTAGCTTGATGAATAACCTAATATGAATATCTCCCTGGAAGTTTCCCAAAAAAGGACAATTGATAGTTGTCAAACTGCAATTCTATTTAATTAAACTGTGACAAGAACATTCTCCATTTCCTGTTGCAGAATCTACATAAAAGAAAAAAACTAAAAACCTAAGAATATTCTGAATAGCATACCTGGAGGTACTGAAATTGTCGCTCTTGTTGGCATGAGTCAGACTTCACCAGTGCCTGGTCCATGTTTATCGTAGGTTTCTGGTAAACTTCACGTGCTCTGCTCACAGTTAGTGCAGATGCCCAAGAACCCTTCTTTAACATCTGGCTATCCAAACTCACAGGTAAATTTGTACAAGTGTTGCATTTGACATCATTATTGCTTCTTGATGACTTTAATGCATGTTCATTAATTGTATTGTACGCTTCCAAAAAGTATTGAGAAGTGGAACGATCAGGGCATCTCCCCATAGTCATGACTGCAGTGGGACCATGATAGATGCAAACATCGTTATCTAAGTTATCCTGTGAACCCCACCACCCTGAAATGTTAGCTCTAGGTTTAACTTCAGCCCTTCTATCTTTGCTCTTACTACGCTTGCCATACCTCACAGTCTGCATTTCATCTGAACTGGCTTTGTTTCCATTGGCATTTCCTTTCATTGGACCCTCAAGAGAATGGGATTTTGTGAAGAGTTTCTGAACAGAGTGGACTAAATGGCGTATCCTTCCTGGGCTGTCACTACGGTGCTCCACCGCACTCCTTTTGTATTGCAAGGTGTGGTAGCCATCCCGATTAATAGGGGTTTGTCTTTCAAATTGGTCCAAGAGGTTTGTTGGAAGACGATTGGCTTTTCCAACTGTTCCATGAGGAACTAGAGCACACTCATCTTTAAGTTCATGGTGAGAATTGTAATGTCTCCGTGGGAAGGTACTGCTCGCAATTTGATCTCCATAGGGCATCATGCATTCGACTGGAAAGGAGTTCCTTTGAGCATAGTAGGGATGATCTGCAGGGTGGGGGTCCACTGGATTCAGCAAATATGGCTTTCTATCTGTGTGGTGAGGCAGGGCTTCACATACTGAATCACATACAACCCCATGATGATGGCTACGACTGCTTGATAATCCTTTCATTATTGAGCCGGTGGATATTTCAAAGTCATTTAATATTTATGCTGAAATGATGTGCAGGTCTTCAGCAAAGATCTAAAAATAAGAAGAAACATGTGAGGTATTCTGATAGTCATCAGAAGTAACTGTGCTATAATAAAAGAAAATGGTATGCTAAATAATTGAATGCCATAAATAAGTAGTGAAAAAACACATTTAAGTTTATGTTTCGGTATCAATCAATTTCCAGCCTTCCTTTTCCTGAAACTCATGCCTTTGGACTCACATTAATACAAAAATACATTACAGTATCAGCAGTCATAGGACTGAAGGTTAAAATGACCAGCCATTACTCATTTATTCAGATGTTTTGGTTTCGTTACTAAAGCTGCTCCCTTCAATGTTCTGTAACTTAAAATCTAAAATAATATAAGGTTATGTCAAATAAAATATAGCAGAGGTTGACTTACAGATAAGGAAACCACACAGACGTGATTTATAATAACCTCATAATTGAGACATGTAAACCTCCTTTTTTTATCATTACATTCAAAATTGAATCTGCTATAACACTGGATTCCATTTCTCTCCTTCGGGGAAGCATAGATTTCCCAGATTTAAAAAAAAAATGACCAAGAAGTTAACAGATATGAAAATGTACTTAGATTACATATCAATAAAGTATTCCTTGATTATTCCTAAAACATGGCCCCTGGTTTCGAAGACGGGGTTGAAAACCACGGTCTTATACAAATAGTATCTACAACAATGAAAAATGGAATTGAGACATTTTTTCAAGGTTTCATTCCAGTGAGAAATTAGCATTCTTTGAACCAAAATATAAAAAACCGGCATTAAATCTAGAATAATTGTAGGATATTTCTACTATGTACTTTGATTGTATGATATATTGTTAAAGGAAGGATACATACGTGAATAAAGTACCTTATTAAAAAATAATCACTATACGTCAGCTGTTGTGTACACTAGAATGGTTTCTAGGCCATTTAGCACTTGTTTATTAAGCAGAGGACTGTATTACATACATTTATAGCATCAAGTGATGTAAAACACTTATACGATTTGTTTCTTTAAAGCAATAGAAAAACCACTCTGGTTAAAGCTGCAATACTACGTCCCCCTTTTTTTTCTTATTTGTATATGTAACACATGTGATGATGTATAGTACAACATTCTTACTTTAACTGTAATCCGTTTAGTGCTCCTGTTATAAATCTGTAAAAATCCTGACAGTGTGCCTAACATAATGGCTGCCTTTCAGTTTCAATCAATCCTTCAGTCAGAATAACTCAGCAGCTACAATGTATCCTGATATTACCAAGGTAACATTATGAATTGTTACAGTTTGCAGCTCAAACTGCTGGGAACATTGGCAACAAATTATCACAATCAGGAAAGTGTTGCAAAGATATTGCACTGCTTGGGTTGTATGCTAAAACCTGCTATATAAATCAAAGAATGCTTTAAAACTGAATAAAAATTGAGTTTAATAAAAAAAAATTAAGAAAAATCACTTATCTAATACTACATTTATTAAAAAGAAAAAACAAGATTTCACATGTTTTTCTGCTTTAATACATCTGCACACAAAACATACATTTAAAAAATAAAATAACAATAAATATTAATTCAGCAATAACCCCCCACCCCTAACCAGGAAACAATATATAAATCGTTTTTATTATTATTTAATTATATATTCTACTATTACTCTGTATGCTTACTTGTGGCAGGTTAACTAGCAAACATTGCTACAAAAACAATGGTACAGTAGGCTCAAAAACAGAACTACACTATCTTTCCTTAATTCAGTTTCCTTATATGCATTTTGACACACGATCATAGTCCAGACTTGGTTCATTATGGAGGTTATGGAGGTTAATTGAACTGTGAGTTTGTTGGTCTGGGCACTATCATATACAAATTCCTATTGAATGATGTGGGAGTTTACGTGCAATAGTGCCCCAATTGGCACTATCAAAGTTTCATGAATAATCTAATTCTCCATTTTAAAGTCAAATGCTGGAAAAGGTAGACCAAAATCATTGAAATAGGAATCAAAAATCAGCAGCTAAGTCACGGAAAACGCCAATATCTTCCATGGAGTTCACACGTTGTTCCTAAAATATCAATTTTTCTCTTCAATTTTAAGAATTTTGCTTACTCCGTGAGTTGGCCAATTTCTTATTTTTTTGTAATACTTATAAAACATGGCAAATAAAAATACCACTTATGAGCACTTTCACGTCAGACGTCTGCAAACCTGCCTTTCCCAATAATCTCTTAGCATACAATGCTTCCACTGCAGGGGATTCTGGGAAATGACATGGAAATGAGCACACAGTGTCACTTTGTACTTGTCCATTTTATCATGGACCCCTATAAGTTTATGCCTGCCGTATTACACCGCTTTTTCGGCACAGACTGAGTTAAAGCAGCAATCCAGGTTGCATTGATTGTTTTATTTTTATTTTTTTGCTATAGGATTGAAGCAGTGGGTCTCCGGAGCTGAACCCCATTCATTTTAGCTATGGGGACCCCTTGCTTCCAGAGATACTTACCTCTGTAGGGGTGTTGATATCTCTGTGAAGTTTAAATGTCCTGGTCATGCAGGCCAGTATGAAGTCGCAACAGATGACATCACAGCTTCCTATTGGCCTTTGTGACGCGGGATATTTAAACACTGCCATTATGTTAGGCACACAGCTCCATGACTGCTGAGGTAAGTATCTCTGGAAACAGGGGTGCCCGGAGCCAAAATAAATGGGGTTTAGCTCTGGAGACTCCCTGCTTCAATCCTATATCAACAAAATAAGCAGTGCAACCTCGATTGCTGCTTTACACAAGTACATAACGAGTAAACCTACTTAAAGAGAACTATTTTAACCTTTTCGGTCTCATAGTGTAAGTATGATGCTGGTTACTGGCTTTTTCAATGGGAAGCTGGTAGTGGCTACAACCAGACACAAAGTAAGTTATGGTGAGGAAGATAGTGGTAAAAACCCTCCATCAAACAGTGTGCAACACATCAACATAATATAGTAATTATCACAACAATAACCATTCCTATGGAATCTCTTCTTGTTCCTGTTCTGTAATCATGTGAACTTTTCTGGTTCAACACTTTATATGGGGAAAAAAAAAGATTTCTGAGGTTGAGGGGTGGGATTTTTGGGTCCTGGAGAGAAGTTAAAATTGAACACTGAAAAGAAAACATATTTAAAGGTAAAGGAAGGAATATAGGGGACAATGACTGGTGGAGGATATACCACCTTGTGAGTCACCGAGATGGCACATCAATTATAAAACTCACTACCATCAAATAAACATCACAATTTTGCAGGGTAAAGTTTAACCAAACAATCAGTCTCATTACTCAGTTAGTAGAAAACACATATGCAGAAATGTGCCCTTTGTATTGTGGGACATCACTGTTTTATTCACACATTTATATCAGAGTCGTTAGCAATAACTATATTTGCTCAATGATTCATGTATTCATATGATAAAGATATTACAGCAGGGCACTATCCTTAAAAAGATACAGTATTTGTTACGGACTGCTGGTTGTTTTTATGACAATGTTTAATTCTCTTTGCTGTGCCCCAGGGCATAACTAAATATGAGATATGATTTTCAATGTATGCAACTTTTCAAATAGTTGTGTTTAAATGTTATTTTATTTATACATCTCCCCCCCCTCTCCAAAATTAAAAATGAAACAATAAAATAATTGACATTGCTAATGACATCCCTTGGTTATATAAAGGTAGATGACTTCCAACTTTTTAATATTAAAATAGCGGTGAGTCAGAAAAGGTGGTTCTGCCAGAATGAGCATGCTAAAAGGCTGGGAAATGTGACGGATGCAGATAAAATTACATCTATTATACTGTAAGTCCCTTTAATAGAAGAGGGGCTACAATAGAATGGAGAACAATATCAATATTTTGCTTGGATCTTTGACTGATTACTCAAATGTTTCCTAAAAGGACGCAATTTAAGAATCCATCCTCTCTTGCTTTCATCCACGTATGACCAAATTATGCACTCATGCTTGCGTCATATAAGTACATACATCATGTGGCATTCACTATTAAAGAATACCTTGTTCTTGAACACTCACAGACTTTATTTTTTGAACCCCTAGATTTTCTTGCACACTGATTTTACACCCCAAAAAAAGACTATGATTGGTTCAGATGTTTCATGGATACAGATGTAGCCTCATTGACTTTCCACGGGGTGTTGCGGAGTACGTCTAATCTCCCGATGTTTTGTCAACTGCTCGCAGCTGATTTGTCGTGTGCGTCGCAAACGGAAAAAATTGTTTTCGCGTTGTTGCAATACCTTGCAATAATGATAGGTGGTGATAGTGACTTCAATTTAAATGCAATGTAACCCATCTCTTATGCCCTTTAATTTCGTATAAAATGATATCGCATATACTTAAATCTAACCCACCACTTATTCCCCTAAAAAAATATATATATTATTTTTTTTTTAATTAGATTACAGTAAATTACAGTTTAGCGTTTATGCACAAAGACGTTGTGAAAAAGCAATAATATAATTTTCTTTGATTTTACAATCCTCTTCAAGCGGCATCTTCATCGGGCTGTCTCTTATGTACTTTCACCTGTAAAATGAGAAAGTTATACATGAATAAATTGAGAAGAAATAGATGCAGGATTTACATTGTGTGCTACGTATACTTCCAATACACTTGAACGCGCATGCATGTTTCTATGGAACCTGGTTGAAATGCATATGCATGTCATTGAGTTTCTGTGCGTGTGAACTGTACAGTATGTAAGAACTGTATGGAATGCATGCACAGTATGATATTGACAATAAAAATAGATGCATAAATTACATAACATTACCTGAAAGTATCACTGGATGTGTTTTCTGCATGAACACGGTGTTGATGCTCATCAGCTGCCAAACCTGCAAAACAAGAATTTAACTATGCCTAAAATATGACTTTTTGAAATAAAACAATCTTTAACTGACATCTTCTTCTTGCTGTCTCTTTAATATGTTCATATGTTAATTAATTGTGAGAATTTTATATAGAAGAAAATACTGTAGATACATGAATTATGGTACATTACTTGACAGTGTCGCTGGATGTGTTTCCTACACAAACACAGTGTTGATGCTCATCAGCCTGTCCATCCTACAAAACAAGAACAATAACTACAATAAAGTACTTAATTAAAAAAAATAGTCATATAATTTTATTTTATTAATTCATATAATTAATTAAAAAAATTTTTTAAAACTGTATTCAATACATACATTTGTCTTCTTCACTTGGAAGACTCGAACCCACAATCCTCTGTTGCCGTAAAAGTGCATTGACAGTCTTGAATTGTGGAGCAGTGAGTTTAAACTGCTTCTTAAGTTCGTGTATAATGGCTTACTTCAAATTGATGGGTATCTCCTTCTTACCCCCTGAGCCGTCATAGTTTACTTATTTGGACCACTCGAAAAATTGCTCAAAACTCACATCATGTTTGAAGATTAGCAGAGCATATCGACTCGGCTGTCCTCCGCAGTTGATTAGATATCCTGTCAGCGTTTCCGTTGGTATAATGTAAAGGTGGGTGTTCCCTATTGCATTACAATTCCCATGGATCATCTCTGGTCTTTACCTCTGTAGTGGCACAGGTGTGCTTTAGAAAGCAGGCACAGCTAACTGCTCTGAGATGACACTTTCCTGCAGGTCTCTCCCTTCATCAGGGGTGCTTGTAGCCAAAATATGCTCCTCTTCTGGGATGATGGATAACATCTGTGTATGTCATGGAGACACAGGGGTTGGGGAGGGTTCCTCCATTTGTCTTCCTCTCTCCTGCTGCTGTGGGCCTTGAAAAGAATATATAGACCAGCAATGTTCGTCTCCAACCTCTCCATTCTCTCCCAAATCAGGTCCAACTTTCCCGTATTTCTGCCATGGGACAGGTGTTACAAATCCACCCCGACATTACCAACATGCATCTGAATGAGCTGGATCCAAGGTATTGTGAGCAGAGAGTAGGTTGGACTGAGCTGGATTCAGGGTGAGGCGAACAAGGACCAGGTTGGGCTTAGCTGGGTCCAGGATGAGGTGAACAGGGCCTGGAGATGGGGGAAATGGGGATTGGGGTACCTGGTGCAGAAGCAGGTTTCCTGAGTAGAAATACTTAGCTGATTCTTCACCTTAGGAGTTTTGGTTGGTGTTCGGTTAACTTTCCCCACTTTAGCCTTTTTGTTTTTGGGGGTCTCTGGTACAACTCGCATCTTTCCCTTTCTGAAAATTTTGGCTGGAGTAGCAGAAAGCAGGTTCTTGTGTTCATAGAAGCTGGATCAATCCATTGGTCAAGCTAAAGATATCTGAAAGCACAAGAGAAGTAGAACAGGTGAAAAAAGGCAGTACACTGCCTGTAATAAATGGTGGAGACTACTGGTAGCAAAAACAACCTTTTAATAAATAAAAGGATCAAACATCACCCCTGGGTAATGCAGAAAATGCTCACCTACGCGTTTCGGGCCGTGCGCCCTTTACACCTTGATAAAAAGCGCACGGCCTGAAATGTGTAGGTGAGCATTTTCTGGATTACCCAGGGGTGATGTTTGATCCTTTTATTTATTAAAATGTTGTTTTTGCTACCATTAGCCTCCTCCATTTATTACAGGCAGTGCACTGCCTTTTTTCAGCTGCTCTACTTCCCCTGCTTGGTGGATTGCATGCTGTTCAGGATACCCGATGGGACTGGTCCCCTGGATCTAAAATTGAGTTTTTTCTTACATACTATGCCTAGTTATCATGGTTGGGACAATCTTTGTACTGTTCATTGTGCTGGTTAGCACTTGGTACTAGTCCCTTGCCCTATTAGGGTATGCTATCAATGCTCACCATCCTTTTGGAGTGTTCCCTACAGAAGAATTATTACAATATTATTGGGACTCTTATGCTTTGATGCACCGGTTACCCACTTTCTGAAAGCACAAGAGAACAAGAGTCAGTTCTGATCAAGATCAGTGAGTGTTGACATCTAATTTCTGTGAGATTTTATGTACAGTACCGCTGACATCATAGGGGCAGCATTTGGTGTTGGGCAGGGCTGCGTCTGTGATTGGTTGTCTACTGTTGCAAGGTATCAAATGTTGGCCTATATCTGTACCTTTAACTGTATAAAACAGCATACTGTATAACAAAGATGCAATTCACAATTAATACACATTCATTAGTGGTTCAGTCCTTCTGAAAAGCAGCAATGACCAAATAAATTACCAAAGAAAATAGCATTGTTATAATCTACAAGAATGGATACAGAACAAAGGTCATCCAACGGTGACTACAGGATGCAGGTATCCAGGGGACACTAGCCTGTGTTTGGTATCATGCCAAGGGAAGACTAAGATTCATAGAAAGGTCTGTAAGGTCAGAAGCAAGTAAGGACTGTACACACTTTTGCTTCTGTTTTTCTTCACACAGACAAACACTATGCCTATTCATCTGCACTCTTTAAATCTTTATTGTGTGACTTATTTTCACAGTGAAATGATTAAGCTGGTGGATGAAATCAGCCATGAAAATGGTGAGCTGTCTCCAGAGGTTTGGGAGATTCTGCAGAAGAAGCATGATCTTAGTATGTGAGACCAGCAACAGACAAATGAGATGCGATTTGGGCTTGTCCGTTGGGCGTGTGAGGTAAAGTGCTATACTGTACAATTATACATCTTCTCATTAGATTATTGTTATCACGAAATGCATAGAATTGACAGTGTTTCCTGGAGTTTGGCTGATAGCCCATATTCTTGAGGTGAAGTCCTGGTCCCTCCGGTTATCAGAAAATTGCTGTGGAGATTGATCACACAGTGGTTGACGTCACAGCAGTGCCTGCACCAGCAGTACCAATGGAGTACACGGCAGCAGACAGACCCAAAGATCCAGACTACACAGGACCTGGTAGGACCCTCTGATTGGGTGCCACACTTCCCCTTAAAAGTGTGAAGGCTTTTATTTATGGACACCATGCAAGTCCAAAACTGTGTTTTTTATATATTTGGTTATTAAAACTTTACTTTTCTATATGGTCGTTTGTGCCCTTTTTCTTTTTTCAATCCTTAAATACTGTATACTGTAGTACTTATAAGTTTAATGTCTCTGTTTACCTAGATTGTAGCATGTTTATTATGTATGATTTATGTACTATGACTTATTCTGGGATGCACTATTTCCTTATAACCACGTTTCTGGATATACTGTATTTGTCTAACGTAGCAAAATCCGAAATCAATAATTTCAGGGGTGGTATTGCTTACTAGAATTGAAGTGAGGGAGGGGGGACAGCATTGTTTATGCATCTGTCCAGTCTATAGTATGGCCAAATCCCACATCACTAATGTGAACAGAATACATTTAAAGATTACAGAAGAAATTAGTCACTGCATTTACAATGTTCTGTGGTTACAATGTTTTTATTTCAGTGAAACTCCCATACAGTAGAATAAAAGTATAATAACGTGTACAGTATGTCTCAAAAAGCCCACTCAGATTAAAATATATATAAAAAGTAGAAAACGAGTCAGTAAATGAGACAGTGAGATTCCCCTAGTATAAAAGCATAGTAATGTATATGTCTCCATGTGCCTACTCCGATTAAAATAAAATATCCTTACAGTATTACAAAAGTTGAAAATATTAATGAAATATGAATGTGAATATAACGTGCATGTAACAAAAGTTTGTAGGAAAATGTTAAATCGTTTTTAGACCTCAATCGACATCTTCTAGTTGTTGGTTTCATTCTGTAAAATAATTGTGAGATTGGTTATTTTCTGTACATATTAATACATAAGAAATAAGAAATGCTTAAAGTACACTGTTTACAGTATATGCATATGCGGGTCTTAATGTAAGCGCATGCGTGGTCTATGGAATGCATATGCGGGTCATTTGGAAATGACAGTTCTACTATACTGTATGTAAACGTATATTTACCTTCATTGTACATTGGTTGAAAATTGGATGGCAGTAACTCATCGTTGATGCAAGGGGTGTGCTGTATGTCGTTGTTCGAGTCGATCATGTAATTGGAATGTAGGTTAATCTAGTTTTCTGATTTGGTTGGTCCATTATGATAATGGTATTGGGGAAGATATTCTGGTTGGAGCAGGTACTCGGTGGGGCAAATTAGAGTGATCAGTTTGGGAAGGTCTATTCAATCTCTTTTTCCTTCAAAAAGTTGCCATCATCAAACATACCAATCCATGATGCGTGCAGTGCCCAGCACACGCCCCTCTTTCCAGGATGCAGAGTTCTAAAAAAAACAATCATTAATGCTTAAGTTATGTCACTCAGAATTCTTCCAGCCTTTTGGTTTGGTGTTTATTCATAGAATGGGTATGTCTTAATGATATACTGATAGATCTCAGATAGTGTTGCACTCTTATCTGTCCCGACTTGAATGGCACAATATATCATATAGGCATAACTGTAAACCGGTTTTGTGTGTCATGGAGAAAGCGCCATGTCCCATGCCAGGCACAGTGTTATGAGACAGATTTGGTTAATGCATAATGTTTTTTTTAATAAAGTGTGAAACTGCAACAGTAGAGATACACATGGTCATTAGACAAAGAGACGTGTACATCTTGTCTTGTATTCAGAGTCCTATGGGTTACTACTGCACTGTAGTATTCAGAGAATCATAGGCAAAGAAATTCAGTATGCCATCTGACGTCCATGCACCGAACTGAAACAACATAAATAATGGCACAAATAATTCCGGCTGACCACAGACGAGGTGCGTGCGGTTCAGTGCGGCTCAGTCACAAACAAGGTGCAGACAACAAAGTGTTTATGCTGCACCTCACGGTGCCCCTGCCGAAAGTAAAGTAAATGATGCTACATCTGTACATAGACCTAGTCAGCCACTATACTGATGAACATGCTTGGGGAGATTACCTGTTACCTATCCCATAGGCTAGAAAGGAGGAGCTACAAATCATAATAAAGGAACCACGTAATCCATTGAAGCAGCAAAAGAAGCCATCATGAAAAGC
The DNA here is from genome assembly GCF_040206685.1 of Ascaphus truei. Classification (NCBI taxonomy): domain Eukaryota; kingdom Metazoa; phylum Chordata; class Amphibia; order Anura; family Ascaphidae; genus Ascaphus; species Ascaphus truei. The sequence continues at coordinate 138,739,077 of NC_134484.1, forward strand.
CAAGTAATTCAAGCTTTTGGAAACAAATATTCATGAAATATTGAAGTGATTGGTGATCTCACAAAATGTCAGATTATGGACGGAAAAAGTTTGCATGACATTCGGAGACATTTATATTGTCCGTGTCCAGTCCAGTCACATACCTTAAGTGGGGAAGGAATGTGAGATGTTATGTTTGACTGATTATGGGCCGTAACATATGAATTTGTGACCGATGCGAATATCAACACTCGCTGAGCAACAAGAAACAAATGAATATAATAAAGGGTTGGTTATACAGTACATCCCAATAGATATAACCTGGAGCACTTCTTTCTTTTTGGGTTATTTAACTACGCACACACATGTATGGGTATATAGATATATACACACATTGAGCTAGAAGTCTGCCACTTTCCCATCAAACATCTTCAAGTCATTTATGTATAATGGAGTGGCCCAGATCCAGACCTGAAGACAGTCACCCAAAGATCATATTCTCAGCCAGTGCATACCTAAGCAATAACAGAGTCCGAAGCACACTCTCGTCCAGGTAAGTATGAAAAACAGAACAAAAACAAAAAAGGAAAAATAGTGTAGTACTGACAGGATTCCACAAAAAATCAACGAAGATATATGGTAATACTACTCACATTTTAAGTGAGAAATACAGGCTTTTGGGCTGTTCCGAGTAACCAACTCATATGGTGTAGTAGATCATCCACTGCAGGGGTAGGATACTCCCAGAAAAGCAAGGCAGAGGACAAGAGGATAATGTAGAAAAACTTTATAAGCAAGGTATAATAAGGGTGACACCTATCATGAAGGAATCAATTTGACTGAGCAGAGGCAGCTGTGGAGGATTACCAAAGACATCTGGACCCCCATATAGAGGAATCTGATTTCAAATGTATTAATGCATCAGAGCTAACAATGGTAAAGTTTCAGAACAAGCAGTCCCTTCCTCAGACCAAACGCCTCAAAAGTGATAACACATTAGCACATCTATATATACCCTCAAAGGTCAAAATAATTACCTTCAAAGGTCAAAATAATTACCTTCCCCAGTAACAACCAAAAGTGCAGGGCTGCATCCAATCTCACAGCCTAATTGTGCACGCCCCCGACGTCTGACGTCACCGCGCGTGTCGCGTCATGACGCACGCGACGTCGCAATGTGATGACGTAATTCAGCCCAGTGACGGCCCACAGAAGGAGTGAGAGAGTGGAGAGTCCAGGAGCCAACCCCAAGGTGTCTGGCCACAGTGACTGACGAAGTCACGTGGTGTGACGTCACGATGCACATGACGTCACGATGTAAAAACGTAATCACGTCATGTTGCTAGGGCAACAGGCACCAAAGGGAGGAGCAAAAAACAAATACATAAACAGAGATATTTTACTAACTGGTAAAGTAGCAGGGCTTATTTCTGGAAGCATAAAAGGAAGCTATTCATAATGCCATAATGTACCAATGTAGCATTCTATTGTTGTGTCCAATGTAATCAATTGCTGACAGTCCTTTGAGAAAAAGAAGTCCATATAATTGACAGATAGCTGTAAATAGAATTAAACGTTGTTAGAACATTATGCCATTGTATGTACATATACTGCATATATACTTCAGACAATCTTTGTGGCAGGATAGACAACACTCATGAAATAAATATTCATTTCAGTACATATAGGTACAAAATAGTTTGGGTAACCTTGGAATGTTAAAAAGGTACAAGGCAGTGGTAAGTGAGTAAGGAGACCCTTAGCAGTCCTGGTCTTTATTGGGGATCATAACCCCGTATTGGCCATCCGCAAAAAAGTGGGTCTATTTAGGAGGCTGGCCTGTTATTATAGGAACCAGTGAAGCTCCAATCTTTCATTCATACCCCTAGGGGCAACCGTATCCAGTGTATGGGTCCACTTAGCCTCTTTTTGTAAAAGAATTCTCTCTCTATCCCCTCCTCTATGGAGGGGTTTCACATGGTCAATCACTTGATACCTAAGCTGCGAGATATTATGTCCTTTTTCTCGAAAGTGTCTTGCCACTGATGTGTCTGATAATGGGTTCCTGATGTTACTCTTATGTTGAGTTATACGTTCTTTCAGTGAATTAATTGTTTTCCCCACATATAACATTCCAGAGGGGCATTTCAGTAGGTATACAATGTAAGAACTTCGGCATGTGTAAAAACCATTGGTTTTAAAATTTCTCCCCGTATGAGGGTGACAAAAATGTTCACCCCTAATTATTCTATTACAATGAATACAGCTCCTGCAAGGAAAGGTACAAAATTGGGGGGGTGTCAGAAATGTTTGTTGTGCGCTTTGCAATAAATCAGCTTTGTCCACTCTATCCCTGATGTTACATGGCCTTTTATAGGCAAAAATGGGAGGGTCTTTGCAAAGATGGCAAATTGTGGGGTCACCTTGCAGAAGATGCCAATGTTTTGAAACTGCTCTCTTAATTTGCTGTGAGGCTATACTGTATGTAGTAACGAACGGCACACCTTCCCTTCTTGGTTTAGGGTTCTGTTGTAATAATTCCCCTCTAGTGAGGTGTTCTACCTTAGTCACTGCTTCCTTAATGATTTTACTACTGTAACCTTTATTAAGAAATTTCTTCCCCCTTGTTTCTAACCGCATGGGCAACTTGGTGGTGTCTTTTACAATTCGTTTAACACGAACAAGTTGGCTGTAGGGTAAACCTTTCTTTAGGCCATGTGGATGGAAACTGTCTGCTAGAAGTAAACTATTACTATCAGTGGCTTTCACATAAAAATCAGTTGTAAGTACATGTTCATTACGGGATACCCTGACATCCAGGAAATTAACCTCTGATCTACTGTGACACATGGTAAACTGAATGGTACTATGGCATTGGTTAATATATGCAACAAATTGCAGCAACTTGTCCACATCACCTACCCACACCACAAACACATCATCGATATTTTGACCTTTGGGGGTATATATAGATGTGCTAATGTGTTATCACTTTTGAGGTGTTTGGTCTGAGGAAGGGACTGCTTGTCCTGAAACGTTACCATTGTTAGCTCTGATGCATTAATACATTTGAAATCATTTGATTCCACTATAATTTGTGTGCCTCTTCCTTTCTCCTATCTTGCTATTGTTTATATATGTATTGAGTGCGTACAATAATTGGGTTTTCTTTGATCCTTCTTCAGATTTTACCTAGATCGTGTTATCTGGTACCTCTCCAGATCCCAGTTATGGGGCATCCCAAGTTGCTGGATCTGATCTTCTCTTTTGTTTATATTACTTCCTGGTAAAACATTTTATAATAAATACAAATTATACATGCATACAAGTTGTGAGGCAGTAATTCCAACCCTCATAAAAATGTCTAATTACCTCAGTCTCTATTACTTTGCTCTTATACTGATACACTACTTAGAATGCAAAGCAGACTGAGGCAGCAAATGCACTATGCAGGCATATTGCTTTATAATCCAAAAGGAGGATTCATACCTACTTAGTTGTTTTTAAAGGCATTTTCACAGAAGGCCACCCAACTGCTCAAACATAACCTCTGTCCTTATCATGACCAGAAATAAAACATACAGCTGTTAAAAATGTAAGCTTTGATGGCACTCTTCTATCTTCCAGCCTGCCTGTCATGGACACTATTGTATTTGGTGTTCATGGTATTATATCTAGAGATCATGAGCAAGAATGCTGGATGTTAGGATTCTCAGTATTAAGTGTTGAAATCTTTGGGATTTGTATTACCGACTCCTGGATGAAACCAAGGAAGTATTACTGTTCACGTGGCCTTGGCATCGCTGCTTTCAGGTGCCTGCACAGCAGAATAATATTGACAGAGCACAGAATTAATAAAGAAGTGAAGATGGTGATAGGTGATAAACTGCTTAGGCTGGCTACTGCATATATGTACAAACATTGTACTTAAATATAACAATGACGCACTTAACGATGTACAATTCCTTCCTCTGTGTGATTCATCTCAAGCAAAATATATGAGAACTATGCTATAAGCTTTTATTCCATATTTGATTGTGTCAGTGAGGGGGTGTTTATCTCAGATCTTAATACGTTACAATGTGCAGGTGTGTCAATTGAATGACTCGCTAATTCCTCTGTGCTTAATCTCTAAGTAGTGTCATTTGAAATACAGCAGTCACAAAGAAGATTGCAAAATAAAACAAAACATAAAAAATAAAAAGCTTTCCATTTGAGTGAGTGTGTCTGAGGCAGAGAGGCAAAGACAGATGATTTAATATGACACATTTCAAATGAGAGATATAGTAGGGTTGCCAGACGTCCCTTATTTCATTGACTTGTCCCATATTTTAGTGACTTGACATGAAATGCCTGAACATAAAATTACTGTAATGAGATCAGTCATAAAAACGTAATCGATTTCTACTTAAGTGTAATCGTTACCTTTTCCGATTAGAGGTCGCCTTACTAAATTATTAAAATAATAAAGTTAGGACACTGCCTGGTCATCTCATAATACCATGACACCCACCCCTATAGGTGTTACTTTTTCTCCCACCGCTACTTGTTAGTTAAGTGCATGTCTTTCCCCGACCTGCTAAGAGCAGAGATGACAAAAACCAAAGAATATAGCGGTCAAGCGGGAGATACCATTCAACTCCAAGCATTTGCTAATCATTCATTGCTCATTATGAAGACACACGTAATACTGTACTAGTTTTCTGTGTCCTGTATTCTAAAAACTTAAATATGACAACCCTAAGGGCTCAAGCACACATGGGGCTTCGCGACGGTGCGTGGCTGCATGTGCGCATCTACGCCTCCGTCTGTTGGGCGATGTGTGATCATCCCCAGCAGACGGAATGATCCGCGAGCAGGCGGGGGAGCGAGCGGGCGGGGGAGCAAGCGGGCAGGGGAGCAAGGGGGCGGGCGGCGGAGAAATAAAAAATGTAATAATATAATAATAAATATGTGAGAATAAATAATAAATTAAATAATAAACCCCGTCCCACCCGTCACCCGACCCACAGCAATTTCAGCAGCCAATCAATGAAAACGTCTGGACATTGATTGGCTGCTGAAATTGACGTCACGCTGCTGCAGCCTGGAATCACAGTTTGGAAAGACTCCCACGACTGCAGCAGCGGCGGCGACGCCGTGCTTTGCAGCCAATGGTAGTTTCAACAATGAACACTACCATTGGCCGCCAGGGGTCGGTGACGAAAGTGTACACGCACGAATGAACGCGCACGTCATGCAGCGCGATGTGTGCTTCAGCCCTAAGATACACACTTCAAGTGCAGCACCCCCTAGGGACTACTGTCAGTTAAGGAGTTAATGGTCTTATGGAGTTCACTGTGTGGTCTCACGCAGAGTATTTACCCTCTTCTATCACATGGTATAAGGTGATAGGTAGGACAGAAGTCACTCCCTCTGTATGCATAGTGACCCGTGACATCACCTGGGGGTATATATAGTTAACCCGAGGGTTCTAGAATTTGGGCTCCTAGGAGATAGAGTTGTCTGTTAAGTATGTGAATAGGTTTCAGTGTATAGATATATGTGCAAGAATTGATCTATCCCTGTTTTTTTATAGTTATTGAAGTTCCCTACATAGATAGCGTCTGTAGAAATGGCCCACTAGTCAGGGAACATTACGGACACTATACAGAAGAGGGACAAGTCAGCTACCGGAGAGAGAAACAAGCCTCAGTACCTGCCTAGTGTAAAAAGATGAAGGTACCTATGGAAAAAGCAAATAATACAAACCCTGTGAATATATCAGAACTGTGAATATTGTGAATCTTGTCTCAATGTGAAGAGAATTATCAACGGCTGGTAATAAAGCTCCTGTTCGTACTGTAAACGTTTCTGGCACCCATCTTTATGACATCAGCATATCTACTCTCAGCCTGCGCGGATCCAGCACCCTGACAATGTATGAGAGAATAAGTAAAGCCATTTATATAGTCAACTGATGTAAACTCCTTAAGAGCCCGGTAAGGAGGGTTACATTTGGCACCCAAGATGGGGCTGGGCATGCAAAAGAAACAGTTTTGTGTGTTTTGCTCGTTTTGGAGCAAAGAGTCTGTTTTTGTAAATGTTTTATGTTTTTGAACTACTACAGTATATGGATGGGAAAAAAAGTGTTTCAACATTTTTCACAGCGTTTTGTGTGTTTCACACTGCAAAAACTGATTTTCTGCTTCTATACTGTAGACAATTTTTTTGCAAGAGATAATACTAAAAATTGTGATTCACCCATTCTCCCGCTAAAGAGAAGTCATTTGCACATGCCGCTAAAAAAACACAATCAAGAGAGTGTGAACGGTAAGGCTAGCAGCAATGACAGAGCAGCAATGACAAGGGGTGATGTTTTCTGATGCACAGGGATTTAACCTGTGATAAGGTTACAATTTCAGAGTATCTTTAAGCACTGCCTGAAAACCGGCGAAATAAATTCCAAAAAGTTTGGGACACATTCCCTTGGGATAGGGGCAGCAACAGCAGCAGCAGAACAAGGTTTGCTAGTAGAGCAGATCAAGGATTTGGAAATCTAACTCATACAGAACATATATTAGATCAAGGCAGGAAAGTAAATTACTTGTGTGCAGTTCTAATATGTTTTCTGTCTCCTTAGTCAAAAAAGCCAGCAAAGCATACTAAGGGGTAGATCTTTAGAGCCCTAGTAATTTTGACCTAAAAAGGTGACGTTCACGAAATACGAAACAGACGTTATTTTGCTTCTTATTAACGTAGATCCTCATAGCTAATGAGATGCAAAAATAACGTCCGTTCTTCAAAGTAGTAGCGCTATTAACTGTGATTTTCATGTCTCAGGGACACGTTCTCTAACACACTGCACATGCGCATTGGTCAAACGTTAAAGTGCATTATTAAGGCAGCGCTATTAACAGAGATTTTCATATGCATTACCAAAAGCAACTGCATATCTTGTCGTAATATGGAGAAATTGATCATTTTTACACTTATTAACTTTTTCACTTAATTGTATGGTATTAAAATAAATGAAGGACATTCTTCATATATTTTAATTGTACATCTATATACTGTGAAACGGATTTGGGGTTACATCAGCGATAATCTGGGAAATGGATTTGAGCGTTTTCGCCCATCTTTAACAATGACTAAGGGCTCTATGCAGTAAGCGCCGAAAAAGTCCTCTCTCTAAGTGTTCCTTATCGGCATGATTCTGTCGATTTTCCCTCGCCGTATGCAATAAGTGCCGAATCCCTTCCGAACCAAGCCGAAAACATTTGGTCCCACTCTGCCGATGATTTGCCGATCACACACAGGTGTATCGGCGTGCATGGCGAGGTGGTGTTGGGTTCGCCAATGAAACTTCTTGCTGAATCTGCCGAAGCAAGCATGTTTTTGATTGAGCGGCCCATTTAAAGGCAGCGTGTATTTTTATTCATTCTCTGTGTTGTTGAGAGAGAGAGAGACACACACAGAGCTGGGCGATTTACATATTTCATATTGACTGAGAGAGTAGTTGTGTATTGTGAGAGATTTGTCCTGTGTTGTTTTGTTAACATCTTTGTCTTGTTTTCCCTTTGTAAGTGTTCAGTGCGATTGTCTTTACATTTCTTTTCTGTTATTTGTGAGTGCTATAGGTATGGCCGAAAGGCGTGGGAAGAGTGATGCTGGTGTGAGTGGTACTGGTAGTCGTGTGAGTACGCGTCTGAGTGAACGTAGGATTCAGGGGAGTGCTGTTGCTGTGAGTGCGAGTGGTGTTGCTGTGAGTGTGAGTGCTGCTGGTGGCTCTGTTGCTGGTACTGCTGTGGTGTCTGTTGCTGGTGCTGATGGGGTGTCTGCTGCTAGTGCTGCTGGTGTGTCTGGTGGTGGGGTGGTTGTTGGTGGCCCGCTTTTGGAGTCTCTTCCATTGGAAGAAGGAGAGTCCAGTCAGCAGTAGCCAAGCTCTGGGGCTGCACGTGTTCAGAGGAAACATGTGGAGCGGCCACGTAATCCTCGTTTCAATGAAGAGGAAAACAGAGTTCTTGTCACAGGGATTTTGGAGCACTATGACTCTCTGTATGGGCGGGAATGAAACACAAAAGCGCACCGAGGGTCAAGATTTAATTAAAACATGTTAGTAGTAGTAACAATAAAAACTTACATATAAGGGTAAGTACATCCAGTATTCAGGTACAAAGGAAACAGTCCTGGTGGTGTCCTAGGCATAAAGAGATGGTGCAGAGGCTTACAAGGTAGACCCGCGCTCTGGGGCTGCCTGGCTTAGCACCATATAATTCTGGTAGGGATATATGGATGCTCATTCTGAATGTCCAGTGAACCATACAAATTATAAACCTCGATCAGTCTTTTATCCCTATCACTCTCGTGGTCATTATATAGAAATCTTCAATAAATTAGTAGAGAAGGATTTTAGAGAACTGTGCCAAATTGAACATGGGAAACATAAATACACTAGTAACCTAACTACACAAGAAAAACTAGTATTACAAGAATTAAAAAACAATCAAGATGTCATTATACGTGAGGCAGATAAAGGCGGGGCCATTGTCCTCCAAAATAGGACTGATTACTGTAGGGAGGCATTACGGCTGTTATCTGATAGTAATTCCTATCAGAAACTATCCAAAGATCCCACCAAGCAATATCAGGAAGATCTTAAATTATTACTTTTAAGTGCACGACAATCTGGTGTGCTAAGTAAGGCAGCATACGAGTACCTATTTTGCGCTGCTCCCACCATCCCTATCCTTTATCACCTACCCAAGATTCACAAATCCCTCACTGATCCCCCTGGGCGACCTATTATTTCGGGTATTAACTCTCTCACAGCGAATCTTTCCCAATATGTAGACACTTTTTTACAACCACTTGTGCCAACATTACCTTCACACCTATTAGACACTACTTCGGTTCTTACTCTACTTCACGATTTTCCTTGGGTGAACACCTATCTACTAGCCACTTTAGATGTACAGGCACTTTACACATCAATACCTCACAAAGGTGGATTAGAAGCTATAGATTTCTATCTAGCACTTCACGATACACTCCCACCTATACAGCGTCACTTTATTCATGATTCCATAGAGTTTATTTTGCAACACAATTATTTTCTTTTTCAGCACGAATACTATGTACAATACTGTGGTACTGCTATGGGGACCCGCTTTGCACCTTCCTTCGCCAATCTTTACATGGGATGGTGGGAGTCGATGCATATATGGGGTATCACTGTATCTCCTCCTCAGTTAAAACTCTGGAGGTGATACATTGATGATATACTAGTTGTCTGGGATGGAGATGAGACGTCATTTAAAAACTTTGTTGATAGAATAAATAACAACAACTTTAATCTCACCTTTACTAGCAATGTCCAAAAGGACAATACTACCTTCCTGGACCTTTCAATCTCCATTAAGGGAGACTCTCTTCTTACCCAAACTTTCTTTAAAGACACTAATGTAAATTCCTATTTGCATCCCAAAAGCGGACATCAAAAGAAGTGCATTGACAATATTCCGTATAGCCAATTTCTCCGCATCAGGAGGAATTGTGCAACTGTTGATAGCTATATGGAACAGTCACAAATACTGATTAAACGCTTTAGACACAAGGGCTATCAGGAGGAATTAATATCCGAATCCTACCTTAAAGCACTGAATAAAAACAGGGATTCATTACTACTAAAAAAGATAAAGAGTAAACAAATTCATGCCAAAACCATAGGATGTAAAAACCCTGACTTAGAAGTCGATAACATTCACACACTCGATTCCCCCCCTGTCAACCATAAAAAAGACAAACAGGAGACACCATATTTTGTGACACAATTTAATTCTTCCCATAACTCCATAAAAAACATTTTGACCAAACATTGGCACATTTTACATATGGATCCAATTTTAAATAAATTCCTTGCCCCGAAACCACCCGTTGTTTTAAAAAAAGCACAAACTTTAAAAACCATCCTTGCCCCTAGTCTATTAAAGGGAACAGACAAAGAACCCAAGAAAGACCTAAGGGACCAACTGGGAGTCGTGGGAAATCATAAATGCGCTAGGTGCAAGATTTGCCAAAAAATGCTAACCTGTAAGACCTTTAAATCCCACGTTACAGGGACCATTTTCAAAATTTCGAGTTTTATTGATTGTCTGTTCACGCATGTGGTGTACATACTGCAGTGTAGCTGCGGACTGCAGTACGTGGGCAGGACAAAGCAAAATTTGAAACTACGGATTATGGAGCATTTACGCAAAATAACTAATATCCCTTAACTAGAAGGGACCTCCAAATCTCTAACTCATCTTTTGACTCACTTTAAAGAAGTACACAATTGTAGTACAGTGGGTGTACAATATATGGATATTGAGATAATAAAAAGCAATGTGAGGGCAGGAGATAGAGATCTACAACTTGCCAAACGTGAGCAATTTTGGATCTTTACCCTCCAGTCCAAATACCCAGGAGGTCTCAATGATTATATCGAACTGACACCCTTTTTGAGATAAACAGATATTAGTTGTTGCATTAAGACTAATGAGATATTTTATCCATTCTTAAAATTATTGAGATCCATTTTTAGTTCTTAATCCCTATACCCCTGGGACTTTCCCCCCCCCTCCCTCACTCCCTCCTCCCCTTTTCCCCCCTCCCCTTCCCTCCCCCCTTTTCTTTCTCCCTTTTTCATTTCTTTTTTCCTCTCTTTCTTTTTCTTTTGTTTTCTTTCTACCTCTTCTTCACCTTATTTTTCCCCTGCTAGTCTATCTCACTCTTCTCTCCCTTTCCCGCCCCCTCTCTTTTTTCTTTTTATATTATCCTTCCTTCTCCCCTCTCATTTATCTGTTTCACTCTATCTATTTAAACCTTTCACCTCTTTCCCTTCCCTTCTATCCCCCATTTACAATGTGTTTTTATGTATTTATTGCATGTATCTTTGTGAATCAAGTGTGATCTTGTAATACCTTTACATGATCAATTATGGGTTATAACCTACATGGGTGGCTTTTTGCAGTGTCTTTTATTTAATTATTAATATATTGCTGATGAAATTTATTTGTTTTTATTAATATAAGGTTCAATGCATACCGTTTGCATTCACAATACCTTTTAAGCCTCGTTAGTGCATCGCATTTATTATGCATGTACTCCTATTGGCTAATTCTCTACCCTATTGGGAACACAGTATTACTGTTTAAAAGGCCCGCACGTAGGTGTCCAAAATATGCCTGATGAAGCACAACACTGTGTGAAACGCGTTGCGACAGCCCTACGGTGCAGCTAGAAGTCAGCCCACAGGTGTACCTACCCCCAGCTGTCCCATCAACAACCAGAGACCCTTCGGCACGCCGGAGTGAGTTTCTCTGGGGAACTGGAATTTGAGGCGGGCTACTATTCACGGGTCCTGCGAGAAGCCGCAACCCGGAAGTAAGAACTATATGGTGCTGAGCAAGGCAGCCCCAGCACACGGGTCTACCTTGTAAGCCTCTGCACCATCTCTTTATGCCCAGGACACCACCAGGACTGTTTCCTCTGCACCTGAATACTGGATGTACTTACCCTTATATATAAGTTTTTATTGTTACTACTACTAACATGTTTTAATTAAATCTTGACCCTCGGTGCGCTTTTGTGTTTCATTCCCTACTATTGCCCGCGTTTGGAGCCATCCTGCGACGGGACCTGTGGAGGAGGGGTGCCTTCACATCACATCAGCTGCAAGAGGGAAGACTTGATCCACTACGAGATCCTGTTAGGAAGCAAGAGCGCGGTTTGACTTTCTTATCTCTGTATGGGCATTTACTATGTAGGTAAGTCTATCCTTGCATTGATTGTTCAAAGACAGGTTATCCTAGGTCATGTGAGATGTCTTAATATCAAACTATTATTCTCTAATATCTATCAATTAAAGTTAATTGTTACACACATATTCCTTCATGCTTTATAACGACCATAACAATCAGTCTAAAAAGTTTGCCAAAGTTCATACAATATTCCTGCAAGCTTCCTTAGATTTGTATGTTTCCACGTAAATGCTCATGTGCTACACATATTCAACCTAAACCAGCATGTTTGGTAACTCTTGGAACAGGCAGCAGTTTAGGAAACTGCTCGTTTTTCTAATAATAATTAACGTCATATATTTTGTATGTATTTCAAGGGCGGACAAGTTCAGCATCCAAAAAAGAAATGTGGGAGCAAATAACATTGGCTGTGTCTGCGTGTGGGAATCATGTCAGGGACCGGGCGAATTGTCGAAAGAGATTAGATGATATCAGGGCAAACTTAAAGAAAAAAATACAAGCACAACGGATGCATGCTTCTGCCACTGGAGGTGGGCCGCCAGCACAAGCTCTAATCTTAACTCCATTGGAGGAGCAGATGCGGCAAAAATTCTTCCTGTCGTCGTGGAGGGTTTGGAAGGGGACAGAGATATCAGAATTTATTCGGCTCAATTTCCAGCAAGTGACAAATGTTACTGTATTACGCGTGTCGTATGTTACAGTTCTTATCTATATTTCCGCAGAAACGTATAGTTTTTCCCAATATAAGCATACCTACATATATATCTGTATATATGTCTCTCTCTCTCTCTATCTATCTATATATATATTACATATATATATATATATATATATATATATAGTTGTCCGAAAAAAACCAAAAAAAATTATATATATATATATATATATGTCTGTTTGGAAACATGTATTTGCTCAGCTATCGTGGATGACATCATTATGAGTAAACATACACAACTTGACCTGCATGAAGGGATTATGTGTAAATAACACACACTGCAACCTTCAACCTTACAAAGCATTCAACATCTTTGTCCTATAGTTCAAAGCTGAATGTATGTGTGAATCTTTGTACAAACAATGGGTTAACATGCATAACCACAAAGCACACCCGCACTCATTCTTTGTCACAGCAATGTATAACTTTGTTATACTGTGTCTGTGCACACAAAGGCATAATTCACTTTTTCATGTATGTGTCGATACATATATATATTAGTGATAATCTGTTACACCTATAAACAGGCCATTACTGCCTAATCAATTCTTGCATGGAATATTGTGCATTCAAAGGCGAACATAAATAATTTTCACAAACAAATTTCGTTATGTTTTATTAAAGCTCTTTTTTCGCTTCATGTAGTATAATGTGAGCATAAATAGGAACATGTACCATATGGTATTTAATTGTGTTCATATGTAGCGCACTTCATATTTTTATTTCGCTCGTGTACCGGTGTGTGAAACCAGCTGCAATTAATATGTAACTACAGCATAGAGGTGAACAGAGGGGGTGGGGTCGGGCACAGAGCCAGATCACAGGGTCATGGTAGGGTCAAGTCCTGTGGGACGGCTTCCAGGTGGTAGAACCAAATAAAAGGTCAGGGTGGTGTCATGTCTTGGGGGAGGGACTACAGTTGTTACAAGCTGACAAGGTGAACAGAAGTTCATCACATTCATTTGAAATGGTAATTATCTGAATACTTTCACCCACCAGGCCACTATATATGAAAACGTACGTTAGTCATTTGTTCACTCATATCTTATTTTTACCTTATAGATACGCCACCTTATCACACCAGTACCATCTGTGAGCGACACACTGCATGTGTTGCTGAGTGTATTGTATTGTATTGTATGTCTTTATTTATATAGCGCCATTAATGTACATAGCGCTTCACAGTAGTAATACATGTGGTAATCGAATAAATAACAGATAATATAAATAACAGATCATGGGAATAAGTGCTTTAGACATAAACATAACATTAAGGAAGAGGAGTTCCTGCCCCGAGGAGCTTACAATCTAATTGGTAGGTAGGGAGAACGTACAGAGACAGTAGGAGGGAGTTCTGGTAAGTGCGTCTGCAGGGGGCCAAGCTTTATGTATCATGTGTTCAGAATATTCACAGTGCTATTCGTATGCTTCTTTAAGCAAGTGTGTCTTAAGAGTGTCAGCCACATTGAGCGCTACACCTGCTTCTCTTAAATGTTCAGACAGATCACTAAAAACATCCATTCACATTTCCACAATTAGGTACTGAATTATAAGCAGAGTCAACTTTGCTGTCATGGTAGTGATGTACATTATTATTGTTAGATAATCTCTGTATCTCTATCTATATATGTATACACACACACACACACATAGTGTAGTAACACAACATATGCAGTGTATGTACAACAGAACACTTAATTTTACAACGCACTCATGCATGAACATTGTATGTTGTATGGTGTTTAAAATAAATGTGCCGATTGTACTGTAATGAACTTCACATCAGTTATTGTCACAGAAGTTGTAGTGTTTCCTGACAACATGTATTGTGTGTGTTTTAAATTATCAGCTAGGAGTTGTGATGTTACAACAACCTTTAATTCATTCTTCTTTCACACTGAGTCGAAACATCATTGTTACTTCAAGCATCATCTTTTAATTGGACACAAATAAAAAATTATGGAAACATGTTATGTGTTACACTATGAGAACAACTATCATTATAGTGAAAACAAAGTGAAAGTTCCATGGCAGTTCATAATGTCTTTCTTTATTTGTAGAACCAGATGTTGCCGCTCAAGGACAAATTCACTCAAGTGACCATGAAGATGTTAACACTCCTGGATTAACCCAGCATTCAAGTCCTCCTGCTCGTGATACCTACTCAGCTATTGCAGCTTCTGAAGAACGAATCTTGAGTGAAGAAAATCGTCGCCATTCAGAAATGATGTCAGTGCTTGAAAGGATGCTGTCACTGCATGAAAGGATGCATGAAAGGTCAATATCAGAAATGTCACAAATTCAAAACGTCATCATCCAAGTTCCTAAAGAAATCCAAAAGGTATACAGGACATTACAAGCACTAGTTCTGAATGTAAGCCAAGCAAATCAGTTTCGTAGTACAGCAAGAGAACAACAATTCCACTTTACCCATCAGAGGATGGATCTTTACATGCTGCTACTTTTTCTCCTGAGTCATCAGTTCTTCATACCCCAGTTCTGGATGATACCGGTACAGTAGGTGCAAGTTCTGTGCAGGTCCCTGTCAACATCCAACCGCTTACATCTGTTCAAAATATGGAACCAACACCTACAAATGAGACACGCAAAAGAAAGTTAGGGCAACAATTACTAATAACAAGCTTTTGGAAAAAGATTAAAACACCAAAACAAGAAAGTGCTCCACCACCAGTCTTGCAATGTTTATCAACTGTTTCACAACTGCCACAGCCCACACTCAGTGCCCTGAAGTGCAACAGCCCACACCCAGTGCCCCTGAAGTGCAACAGCCCTCACCCAGTGCCCCTGAAGTGCAACAGCCCACACCCAGTGCCCCAGAAGTGCAGCAGCCCACACTTAGTGCCACTGAAGTGCCACAGCCCACACCCAGTGCCACTGAACTGCCACTGCCCACACCCTGTACCCCTGAAGTGCAACAGCCCACACCCAGTGCCCCTGAAGTGCAACAGCCCACACTTAGTGCCACTGAAGTGTCACAGCCCACACCCAGTGCCACAGAACTGCCACAGGCCAGTACAAGTCGTACAGTTAAGGCCAGAGTAATTGGCAGAGGGAAAAGGCAAACACAACAGCCAACAAGCAGGCCTTTGACTCGCTCTCAAAAGGATAAACAAAAATGAATAATCACATTCACTAAATTTGTTGGTGTCCTGGTGTTGTTTACTGCAGACTATTTCATGCATAGTGTATGTATGATCATGTACAGATGCTTGATAACATTCAAGTATGTCCTTGTACACATGAATGTTTAGAAATGCTCACTGACTGAATGAAGGCATATTTGATAACATATGAATATGTATTAATCATCAGTTGATTAATGGTACAACATTATTACACACTTGGCATGTTAATGGAAGATGACATTCACTTAGCTCTTGTTCAAGATGAGATGTACTGCACCGACACACTTTATTCGAGCAAATACCCAGTATGTACCTGGCAGATACCTGGAATGCGCCGCTCCTCACCTCTGACAAGCCCCGTTGCGTTTGCCTTCCCAGCCTGGGTTCATGCCTGGCTGACGGGCGGCTAATCTGTTAAATGATAATGATTAGGATTTAATAGGCTGCAATGCTTCGCGTGTCTACCAGATGGCATAAATTCATGAATTGTAATGCAGTATATATATATATACTGTGCAGTATTGCAGCCAGCGGGAATAAAATGCTTCAATCCCTGCCTGGAAAATACCTCAATGCACTCGGGCAGAAAACAGTCACAAACCTCAATACACCCGGGTATACCCGAATTCGGGGGACTAGCCGAGCTCGAATAAAGTGTGTCGCCAGTGTATGTGGGTTATTTTGGTAATGTAGATAGTCATTTCATGCTAATATTATTGACATACAACTTTAAGTAAGTACCCATATAACAGCATACATTTTTATGTTATGTTTTCTGGTGTCTTAACTCTGTAAGACATTACTTACCTTAATCGTCTTTCATAGTTCATAATGTTGGCATGTGATCATGTATGATTTTTGGTTACAATAACAGATCTGTAAGTGTGTATGAATATATCTGTAGTCTCTCTGTATCTCTATCTATATATGTATACACACACACACACACACATAGTGTGTGTGTGTGTGTGTGTGTATATATATATTAACTGATGGATATATATATATATATTATATATATATATATATATATATATATATATATATATATATATATTTATCTCTGCCACTGTTGTCAGCAAACAGGCCTTGTGTTAATGAGATATAAATGTTAGGACACTTGCTAAAATTATGGGATCAGTATGATTGAGCCCCTAATTCACTCAGCTGTATTTAACTTTGAATATGATTACAACAAGGCCTAGTTACACACATCAATGCCTTTAGTTTAGCTCTATATATAATATATATATAATCAGAATGAACAGTACAGGCCTTCATGGCTGCAAAGAGGTCTTGTTTGCTGTTAAACACAACTTCTACACAGATGACTCAATTAGGCCCTCAAACATACTCACCCAGTAATGTTATAAACTGTAATGAACTGTTAAGATAATTACAACAAGGCTTGTTTGCATACAAGGCCTTCAATGTAGCAATATATATATATATATATATATATATATATATATATATATATATATACATGTAGAGGTATCAGCATTGAACATATAAAAACAAAGTGTCGCCCACAGATGACGTGGGAACGTGGTCATGTCCCAAGGTGTCCTTAAAAAGGTTACCGATGCAAGCCCCCCCCCCAACCGACATGCGCACGTGAAACAGTATTGGCTGTGCCCGTAGCTTATTGTTACGGTCAGTGCAGTGTGTCATGCGCAAGCGTCAGTGGGGCTGTGCGTGCACAGCGCTGGAGGCCAATGTTCATGCAGTGGGAGGGGTGTTTGCGTGCATTTTACGGTGTCTTAACATGACCTCACATGTATTTTGTTCGCTCATTGGCTGATCGTCCGTTTTTGCCGTGGGCACACGCCCGCTTACAAAGTTTAGATATGTACGTGTGCAGAAGTGAATTTGTTTCGCTTCCATATCATAACTTTCAGCCATGATATGTGTAATGCTAGCAGCACCATGGAGAGACATGTATTGAGCGCACAGCGTACACATCGTTTTGCGCATGCGCTATGACTTAGTCCACACATTCGTGACGTGCGCGCTCAACAGACGTTGTGCGCGCACATTATTATGTATACAGGCACCGGAACAAACATATCAGTAGTAATGCCAGCAATGCCATTTGAAAAATGAGACAGTTAACTATCTGTAGTTTTATCTTTGCAGTTTAAACATATACGTAACTTATGCGTGAATATCCACAATCATATAGAGATGTGTTAAGCGTTGTCATGCTGAGACATAGATAAATGTGCAATCTTTGAACATCATGTGTTTGCTGTATTTCACAGATGTCGAGGATGAATACATGGGACCAATGTATGATTTCAGATGGACCAATCGTTATATTAGATGATTGTGACGACTAGCGAACAACTATTATAATAAATATGTAACAATGCTTTCAATGATTGGTGCGCAGATTAACAATCACTACATAAATGTTATCCTATTGTGCAAATATTTACTATGCACTTAATTATCATAATGATGTTGCTAAGCACTGAAGTTAGAACTTATATTGATATTTTTTTCTTTTCTACTAACATTATATGTATTGCCATGTGATATATGCAACCAACATTATCACTCAGCAAACACATTAATCTACTATATATTATAATCTCACGTGTGACTTGTCAAAGAATGTAAATGCTACATACCAACTTGTAGACATTGTATCTGAACGTACACAAAACAATAGGGAGGTGATAGAAACTGTTTAGTCGTATGAATGTTATATTATCACCTAAGTTGTAGTGGTAACCTAACATGCCTGAGCTAATTAATGTTAGGTACAGATCATTAAACCATGAACATTTGTGTGTACATTTAATTCACACGAGTAACTATAGTTTAGTGTTATTAGTAAATGTTCAACACATACATAGCTAAGTGAGGCAGATGATAAAAGCAACATTATTATGTTGGTTTATATTATTTCTGGTCGAAATACATGCATCACACAAAAACTACAACACACACACACACTATGTTGCTGAAATGTGTGCGTATGCAAATGTCCACTTCATTTCTGTTCATATGTTGACAGTAGTTATAAAGGATCATGATCATTATTAATAACTAACGTGAATGAAATAAAAATGTTATTAACTACATTGTCATTGTGTTTAATGATTCAGGAAAAGTTGAGAATCCAAAGAACTATACTTTGGAATGGTGTTAACATTTTGACAAATGTTAGATGAACGTCAAATCAACACACATCTTTCACTTATACATACACATGTGACAATGTAGTAATCAACATGAAGATGCAGTGAGACAAGAACTAATCACATACATTGCAATGTTAATGATGTTTAACACATTTGGGTCTTTTCATACAAACATGCATTGAGTGTTAACATCGCTCATGTGCATGAATGGATGTTGTTACGTTGCCAAAATTACATGTTATGTAATGTACATAATGATTTGAAAACACACTGCACAATAACCATCAAGTGTAGATAAACGCACGGACACAATACAGAAACAACATGTTTCAATTGTCACATCTTTTTCATTACGTTCTCTTTATACATCCTGCAACTATACCTGTATCGAGGTTTGCACATCTTATGACACATGTGAATTCAAATACATACAATGAGCAGTCCTTGGAGTGATATACCTTGAAAAAGAAAACATGAATGAATATAAATCATTGTCAGGACATGTTCATTAAGGTAAGCAACACACAGAAGTGACAATTTTGTATGTGATATGAAAAAAAATCTAGAATACGTCAAATATGATATTAAATACACAATAGTCTACGCATCATTGTGACACACATGTCACACTCCAAAAAAAAATTGTATGTAACCATACTGCACTAGCTATTGGCTATCGACATAGTAGGTTTATTGTGTATGCATAACCAAAAAGAGCATGTACAGAAAAAATAGATTTAGTACACATTATTTCCTCACGTACACACAACATCTTTTAGTGGTAAGAAGTATAATACAACCTGTTGATGAATGACATACCGGTGCCACATGCAATTGTCCACATAGCAGAGAAGAGAAAGGTGTGAGAACCATATTCATCTGTTTCCTAAGTGAATGGTATTTGGACACATGTATTTATCATTACAATGTATTAATACATCTATGTAGTACTATGAACATATATGTATTTGCTTACATGAAAAATATGTGTTTATCACATTACGACGTGTCTCCACACCACAGGCTGTTTGCTCAGTGTCAGCTGGTAAATTTAAGGGATGCTCTCCTCCAAGCCCTGACGTATGTCGTTATCTAAATTATTGCGGAGTGCCAGATTGTGCAAAATGCAACATGCAATTATAATATCTGACACTTTAGCAGGCTTATATTGAAGTGCCCCACCAGTTCTATCTAAACACCTGAATCGTGTCTTCAGAAGCCCAAATGTCCTCTCTATGACGGATCGAGTAGATATATGGGCAACATTGTACCTCTCCTCTGCTTCACATTGAGGGTTTGCCACAGGGGTCAACAGCCACAGCCTAATTCCGTATCCTGAGTCACCTATAATCCATCGTGCACAAATATGATACAATTTGTGTTAACATTATTACATTCAACAGTTCATAGAAAAACTAGAGTTGTTTGTTAACACATCATAATATGTACTCACCCACCAGCCAACCAGGTCCAAAATAGCCTTCTTCGAAAGCATGGAAGACTGATGAGTTTCTCAGGATAGAGGAATCGTGACTGGAACCAGGGAATTTGGCTACCACATGCTTAATCTTCATCGTGGCGTCACATACCACCTGTACATTCAGGGAATGGTAGTGCTTACGGTTGCGGTATGCATGCTCACTCTGACTGGGCGGGATCAAAGCAACATGGGTGCAATCTATTGCACCCATCACACATGGTATCCCGGCTATGGTATAAAAGCCATTCCTGACTTCCAGCCACTCTGTGTGCTCTGTAGGAAAATGAATATAATTCCTAGCGCATCTATTCAGTGCACATAGAAACTGGGTAAAGGCCCGCGAGAATGTAGATTGCGAGACCCCGCCCACTATGCCCACAGTTGTCTGGAATGACGCGGATGCAAGATAATGTAATGAGCACAGCATTTTAACAAGCCCAGGGACTGCACGACCTCTGGCTGTCACAAAATCTAAATCTCCCCGTATCTCTTCATAAAGAGCTAAGATTGCTGCTAAACTCAAACGATAGCGATTTATAATCTCCTCCTCACTCATCCCATCTAACATGGTTCTCTCCCTGTAAAAACGAGGACGAGGCACATCTTCTCTCCTCTCTCTTCTCCTCTCATTTCCTTGGCCTCTCCCTCGCCCTCTCCCTCGCCCTCTCCTCTCCGCGTCCCTGTCCCTGTCTCTGTCCCTGTCTCTGTCCCTGTCCCTTCCTTGGCCTGTGACATCCTGACCCTCAGCTAGCCTCTCCTCCAATAGAATCTTCCTCCGTCTCATAATCATTCGCATCATTTTCAGGTCTGTAGCTGTCAATGCGCAGGTAATTAGCCTCCTTTAAATACCTATGTGATGATGTCAGGTGACTTGATGAAGTGCAAGGTGTTACATTAACATATCCAAGTAGTTAACTCCAAACGGGTATCCAGTACGAATTAAACAGATTATTTATGTGTGTTCACCAGGCAATCATGATATTTGACAATGATGTAACGTTAAGCTTTGTACAACCATTTATTCGCAAGTATTTATGGAATGTGTAATGCATGTACCACTTCTGAACGCAACACTCAGTCATCTCATTAGGATACAACCATGACATTGACGTTGAAAAAGTACGTTGCAACATGTCTAATTTGGCATGTTATTGTCACATGTTCACATGAACTAATTGTAATGTGAATATGCATAATTTAATGCCATCAGGATACTTGCTATTGATTATGTTTCTATCGTGTAAAAATGAGTAACTATTATAGATGTGTGTATACGTAGCATGAAGTGATTCTAATGCATTGTGTACAATGTATAGTTCAGACAGTCCAGGAGGAGCATATATGGGGAAAAAAGGAAAAACAAACAGTGCAAATTTAAGTGTAGACGTTGAGATAAAGTGATTGGCTAAATGATGAAATCTTGGCTCTATTGGTCAATCTACTCACAAGATGTTTGTGGTATATGCGCGGTTAGCAGATAGGGCTGCCACGCATAAAGGATGATGTATTGTGTGAGATTCCCTCCAGGCTCATCTCGTCAGTGTGACAATGGTATATATGGAGGAGAAAAACAGCACTACATAGCGCGATCTGTCATGTAATAAACTTTATAAAAAATAGACATAAAATGTGCTCTTACAATGTGCTAGTATAAAATTCGCATTTATCACAATAAAAGTGAATGAAGTGGGTACTCCGCAGCTCTCACCACCTCCTCTCTGGCTCCGGATCTCCTTCGCCTGCAACTTGAGATTCCAATCTCTGTGTGTCCTCCGGTGCGTGTGACGTCACAGCTCAGTGGACGGTGCAGCTACGGATCCCTCACTGGTCCAAAACACCACTCAACGCGTTTCGCCCAGCCCTTGAAAGCTGTGTATGGCTTTGTCAGAAGTACAATGTAAACATGCAATGTTATTGAGTGTCCAATTGCGGACGTCATCAAAAGAGGGAGGTCACAAAGTACATGTAAACATGAAAACAAACAGCTACATTTACATTTGATCATGCGTTACACATTCAAAGCATTCTCTAATGTATACCAACATTACTATACGCTGGATCTGTTAGATGTGTGAAATCTGTTACATCATATAATAAATTGAAGCACACTTAAGTAACATGTTTCATATTATGTGACCTGTTCCTTTAAGAGCTTACTATTGGAGTTTCCCTTGACACATAATAACATTAAGACTAATGTGACACGCAAATCATCATAACATTGAAAAGTACCATGTTCTGCCAATAATAAACGTAAGCGCTGACACGATGAAGTGAATGACATCGACACTGTAATGCCAAGCACATTTGTATTATGAGCAATAGAACGTAAACACTCCTATAATGTTATAAGTCCCCGCTCCATTGACTCCATTGATGTAGATATGAGGTTTTTTTTCTAAGTGCCGTCCCGGCAACTTTGCCGATCCTTCTCCCTTCCAACTTGCCAACTTTAGTTGGTGGGACAAATTGCCGATGAAATCTCCATTTTTGAGTGCCGATCAGCACCGATAAGCTGATCGGGGCTACTAGAATACAGCCGATTTCAAAAAGTGCCGGAAAGTGCCGATAAGTGGGTTATGGGCAGCCGCATGCCGATAAATTTTTATCGGGAAGAAAAAATGCCGATTTTGACCACTTATCGGCGCTTACTGAATCTCAAATCCAATTTTGGCGGGAAAATACCGATAAAATCCTTATCGGCGCTTACTGAATGAGGCCCTAAGTCCATGTTTTACTCCACTAACAAAATGCCAGTTCAATGTATCTATTTGTTGATCTATGTATATCTTAGGCATTCTTTGTAATTGCTGCATTGTACTATCTTTCTGCTGTTTAAGAACAACCATGATTAACTATTAAGTAACCACTCTAATATGTAGTTGATGAACTTTAAAGTGTTAAACTCTAAGACTATTTATAGCCAAAAGGCTTGAATACCCACATTTCCAAAACCCTTGAGGAAGTGACGCCTAGTCGTGAAACGCGTAGGGTGAGGGGTTAATGCAGGAGTGATCCGGAGTTTCCCTAGCTGCAGCATGAGCAATCCGTGACGTCAACCCCCTGCTTACCTGCTTATGACCTAGCACTTTGTCGTGAGTAGGATTCTAATTTTAACCAGTTTTTGTGATGTCAAGAAGATACATTTTTTATATTGGATTTTTGTTTTTATCCATAGAATTTTATAACATTTTTGTACCTCTCATTCCAGTCTGTTTTTTGATCCACAAGGAGTTTCCCCACTTTAAGACCCTGGTGTCATTACTATTAAGACCACCCATTGATGCACCTCCCTTTGCTCATGGCCAATCGTGTTCTCTTTTGTGTTATATATACATCTATCCTCTGAAGTATTATACTATGTATTTGTTTATTCTCTTTTTCATATGACCATCCCTGTGATCCAAGGAGCAATCTTCCACTGCTAAGCAGACCCAGATCTCAAAAATTACCAGCTGATGTTGGGTTTAATCATTTATTTAGTGTTTGAATGGCATTAGAACCTTTCCTTAGCACAATTTAAGTTGTTTTTTTCAGAACTCTTATTATTTCTGATTTCCAAAGAAAATCAGTCAACTTTTTAGGCAGCTCATGATCATTCACTATACTTCATGAATATATTGTTATTGTTATTGTTATTATTGTGTACTTTATAGCATATTTGCACAGGTTTCTAGATATAACAGAATGGTATCTAATTTTTGTTATTAGCGCTTGGCACTAGTTGTAAGTTTATGAATGTCAGTAATTCCATTAATTTTTTTACCTGTTATGCAAATTGATTGAATGTTAAATTATTGGAGAGCTACATGGTGTTAATACAATTTGCTTAATACACCGATATCATACATAAGAGTTTTCTGTTGAGTGCTTCTCTTGAAATGTCTGCCTGCTATACTGAGGTTTCAGAAAGCAAGAGAACTTCTTATCTCAGAACTGAGGAAAGTAAACATTGAAAACCCACAGCGGCAAAGCTCACTATGCCAAGGAATACGGTTAAAATAGCTTTGGTTATGTTAGAGTCAGGAAGTTTTAATAAACAACAGTTTTATGACAAAGTAGTTGCTTATACTGCCGGAATTATTCATCTTAGATACAAGTAAACAACACTTTCAAAAAGAAAAAAGATGGAAGACGGGACATACTTGAAAACGAGAGGTAACTCTCAATGTATCACTGTCTGGTAAAACATTTTTATAAATAAATAAATAAAATATGTATTCTGTGAGATCTCTCATTCCCTAGCACAGCAGGAATAAAACAGACTGAAAAATGACATGGTTACATGCCTTTGATCATATCTAGTTTCAGAGGAGATTTTTAGCTATTGAGAACCTCTTAGGAGCCAAAGAGACGCGTGCAGCCTAAACTACAGTATGAAACCGAGATTACCTCCGCGGCAGGGAAGCAGTCAGTGTCAATCGCAACATAGCATTGGAAGAGGGGGCACTGGTGTTCCTACTGATATGATTACTCTTCTTAAAAAGCAATTGCTAGTTTTAAAGCAGCAGTCACACATGCTTCCTATAGCATTTGTTATTGTCATAAGCTATCTTCACTGTGTCTGTATCATCCCAAGCAAATACTTTAGAAAATAGATGTGGATTTAGGTATTGGGAGAGGGCATTATACAATAATCACTGTAAAACTGTGAGGAGCTTTATAACCCTACACTCATAACACTATAGGAATCACTGCAGCATTGGGGATTAAATTGACCTACATTTAAAAAATCTTAAATACATATTCAATTATTAAACATGATTAAAAATAGTAGCATATTGACACCTCTGGTGTACTGCGGCTAACTTACAGTACTTTGTATTCTGTTCTTTAGTGGATCTGGTGTGATGCACAAAGATGAGATGAGATGCTGTCTCTTCTCTCTCTCTTACTGCCATGTTCACTCAACTGCATCATCTCCCACCTCCTTTGATGTCAGTTATGAGTAGGCTATGACCGGGACCATTTGGTAACAGCAGGAGGTGGCGTTTGAAAAATGTGCGATTTTAATATAATGCTTTAATTTGAGACCGAGTTTTTGTCACGCCAGCCTTCAGAATCTATAAATATTTAACTGTTTAAAAACGCTTTTCCAATGGTATATTTTTTGTTGCTCTTTTATTACCCCAATTTTGTAGAATTATTTGATACATAACCTCAATTGTGTCTATAATGAAATCGAATAGGTTTGTGCAGAGTATGCAGTATTATGTGGGATAATAGGACCGTAGACATTTTTTTTTGCAATGAAAGTTACCTTTGTCATTCCAAATGCAACAAAGGATTTCTAACCCGTTATTTTCTATACCTACTGTATTCCAGGTGGACAAATTAAGTTAGATTAATGTGCACTATAAAAGAACCAGGCTACAATAGAACAGAATAATTAACAATTTCTAAATATTTTCACCATTGGCATTTATATTATAGTAGTTATAATTATTATTGGTCTCTGGTACGTTTTAACCCACTGATTAATCTGCAACCCTATGTTTTAAAAGAAATACCCCACCCTGCCTTTACTATTGATCTCTGGTATGTTTTGAATAGCAAAAGTTATTTTGTTAATTATGTGCTTGTCACGGTAGCTTGTGACAAGTTGTAATTTACACCAAAACTATATATAAATATATATATACCTGGGTTTGAACTGGGACGAGACTTAAGATATAATAAAGTGATTTTATTCCTTGATAAAGTTGAACACACAATAATGTACAAATAACAGGCAAAATATAGACACTTACTTAAAGATTATGGCAAGAAAGCCAGCAGGATTACAGACTGGCCACTTCTCCCATATTTCAGCTGACATCACAGAAAAACAGGCAGGACACATGCATGAAGACAGTTGCATGAAAAACATGAACAACAATGGGTAAAGGGTGGTTCTGACTTATATATCATTTTAACCCCCTCTTTCCCAGATACGGCGCCGTGCCGTCTAGTAAAATCCCCTTTGAAGCTTTTGAAGCTGACATTGGGCTCCAGAGTCCAGTGTAAAAAGTCACACTTACTCTGGTTAATTCCTTTTGTCCATTGGGCCAAGCATAAGCAATTAGCCACTTAGCCTTTGATGACCAGGCTTGTCATTCTAGCCCTTCCTGCTCATTATCATAGCAGGGGGGCTGCAGTTTCTCCGAACTCAACCAAAATTTCATATTTACTGCAAATCATTGCATAACTTGAGTTCAGTAATACATACAATCAGGTGGGATATATTAATGCATTCTGTCCCACCTATCGCTCGCAGAGAGACCAAAAATTACAGTGTAATATGAAAATTAATAGAGATATTAATATCTGGCATTTAGCAGCAGGTACATATACAGTATTTAGACTCCCAAAGATATGCTAAATCCCACGATTACAAATATGTAACTCTTATCCTTTTCAGCCAAGAACATCTCATAATATTCTTATATTTAATAAGGACACCAATCCAGATATCCTGTTTGGGGTAGCCCCCCCCCCCGCCCCATCAATAAAACCTTTTGAAGTAGGCTTTTGGCGTCCTCGCATAAACAATTCCCCTGTGAAGCCAGGCTCAAATCTAGCAGGATGTCCTATTTAGCATACAGAGGTAACCCAGCTTTAAGGTGTCAAGACCATTTGGTTCCTGGTACGCATTACAAAGGCAGGCAGAGGTTATTAGCATTTGGGATACGCATTGTAAAATTGCCCCAGTGAGCCACAAATATCAAAAATATATGTCCCCCATCTGCATCTATCATGTGGGGTTCTAAAACCTTCTCTTCTCTAAGATACCAGCTCAGAATACCTTGCTGGCAGGCAAAACAGGTTAAAATAACCCCCCCCCCTTTCCCCTCATGCTCCAGACATCCCTGCCCTGCAGCTATTTCTCATAAGAGGCCACCCATACAAGGCAATCCCCTTACACGCTGACACAGGCAGTTGCAGGCCCATGAGGCAAAGGGAATACACAGATAACGCATTAATTAGCCCACTGGGCTTACACAGTTAACCCCTGATGATCCAGTGTGTATGTTATGCAGGTACTGATTAACCCAGACATTACCATGGGACAGGTGAGAATACATTTACACAGGGGAATAAGCATTTTCATGTTATTTAACAAGGGTTAAGTCACAGTTCTGGGCCTCAGCCCAGTTAACCCCTTGTCTCCCTGGCGAGGTTAGAGGGGGGCCCTTGGGGAGTAACCCCGTTAATCCCGGGCCAAACCCTCACTATCGTCACAGTGCTGCTAAGCGTCCAACATGTAACAGGCAGATTTATTGGGGGGCGGGTCATGTGACTACTTAGATGTATAAATGTAACACCAGTTTAAGGGAAAGCATTGGCAGGGTTAGCATTGGCGTCTAAAATTATGCATCTTAAAGTGATCATCTTTAAGTGAGAATATATAGTTAGACTATAGTTGGACTAGAGGTGGATTGGGGACGGCATCTTTCTGCAAACTCTTCTACATAAGGCAACAAACAGTGAGCTTATCTGACCACACTATGATCCCAACCCCGAACCCCCCAACAAACTGCCTCTGCAAACCCTGAATAGGCCCTAGCATGGCAAAGCAGCAAAACATTTTGGCAAGGAAAAGGCACATATCTGCTGTTTAGTCTGCACACACTCACTTGGCTCACAACAGCTTCATGCAACATTATCTACCTCTGTGATAATGAACCTGCTATGTATCTCAACGTTGTTCTTTCTTGTAGACTCATGAAAATGTTACACTCTCAATCCATTACAATCCCCTCTCTCCTGGCCCACACCCAAAATCATTATACACCCCTGTAAGAGATGTATGCAGAGGTACGCAATGGAGACTGTTTTAAGGTGAAACTAAAATGAGGCTTTATTGTGCCTGTTCCTTTAACACGGCGAAAACACTTAAAATAAACAAAATAAAGGCCTACTCCGCTTTGGAAAATATCTACAACTTTACTCCGTCCTTTTCTAACTGGGTGGGTAGCTAACCAACCCCAAACATATATACATATATATATTCGACATTCCAAGAAAAAAGTCTCTTATCTGTTTGTTGTAGCTGTAGGGGAAGGCCTTTCTGCTCTCCTGGGTCAGCATCCTTGTGTGCTATGGCAATGTCTGTGTCCAGGTATAGATGTCTGGTCCCCTTGTCTTACTATCAGCATACAGTCCTTCTACAGCTCAAGACATTTGTTCCTCTGGTCAGCCCTAGTTGTGGGCTAAGGAAATCTTCTTCATGTTTCTCAGAACATGCTTTACCTAACACCGTCTTAATCAGCCAAGTGGAGTCTGGTTGCAATCAACCAATCAACCAGCTCACTGCTGGATTTAGAGACAGTTTTTTCTCAACAGTGATAAGTCCCTGTTACAACCCTGGATTACTCAGAAGCCTTACATTATCTACTGAATGTTGGTGGAGAACTCTGAAAACCAGCACACCAACCACCGCTCAGTCTAATGGCAAACATCACAAATTTACAACTTGCCAACAACTACTCAATTTTCTACTCATACAGTACTTTTACTCTCTTTAGCAGGTGATATTGAAATTAACCCAGGCCCTCCCTTTTCAACTTTGTCCCATACAACTGAGAATACCCGCTTCAAATTCCAAAAAGGTCTATCTGTCACCCATATAAATATCCAGAGCCTGCTGCCCAAACTGGATGAACTAAGGCATGGTGCCTTATGTATAAACCCAAAGCCATCATTCTCACAGAAACATGGCTAATCCCTAAAACCCTCGATGCAAATATCGCCATTCAGGGATACTCAATTTCTAGGAAAGATAGGTCAAAGTGAGGAGGAGTGGTGTTATTTTATATTGCAGACACCTTACAATTTACACTGTTAAAATACCCCCCCAGCCCCCAAGCCCATCCGCTTTTGAAATCCTGTTGGCAAAATCTGCCTCCCCTTTTCTAAGCACGTCCTGATTGCTGGCATCTACCGCAACCCTAAAGCCCCTCTACAGTCCCTGACTGATATCACCCAGTTTCTTGGCTGCATTTCCTCACTGAATGAGAAGAGTGAGCTGCTAGTTCTTGGGGATTTCAGCTACAAATGGCTTGACAATAAAAACCGCAAAATCCAGGTACAATTCAAGTCACTTAACCTACCGCAACTCATTTCCCAACCCACATAGACAAACCTGAAATCTCACCAACATTCCCTGTTAGACTGGATTCTCTCCTCAAATCCCATCAGAATCCAATCCTCTGACATCCTTCCTGACATTTTCAGTGATCATGCAATAGTGTACGGTGTAAGGACAATAAAGCCACCCCAATAAAGCCCTAAAGTTCTCCTCATTGCAACATTTAGAAACTTTAACCCACAACAGTTTCTGGCTAATGTTACCAACTGCCCTTGGTACAGAATCAACTTAATTCCCAACCCCGATTCTGCGCTCGACTATTTCCAATCCCTGTTCTTAAAACTCTGTGATACCCATGCTACACTACGCAGAATAAGAGTACAGGGAGGCCAACCTTCCATGGATTATAACTTACCTTATAGCGCTGTATCATTTCAGGGATGCCTTTAGAAAAAAAGTTCAAAGTAACTGGGACTACCAAGGATCTTAATAACTACAGATGCCTGCGGAATATGTGCGCAAGGCAAACAAGACATGCAAAAGCACAATATTACTCTGACAATCTTCACCAGAATACTTCAAACCCAGCTAACTTCTGGAAGGTTATCAACAATATATTCCAGCCTTCTAGCCATCAACAACCAAGTAATATCACTAAGGAGGATATTACTCTGACAAATCCCACTGACATTGCAAATGTATTCAATGATTACTTGGGGGGTGTGCTACTAACTTATTAGTGAAACGCAGCCCAAACCAAAAACATGAAGCTCTATCTGGGAGTACCCATATAGCCCCACCCTGTCCCAACACTGCTCACAATTTTCAATTTGTCCCAGTAATGGAAGAAGAGATTACACAAGCGCTCCTCAAATTAAAACTAAGCAGCCAATGTGGACCTGATTTACTGCAATCTAAGTTCCTAAGACTTGGTGCCCCAGCCATTGCAAACCAATTGCTTCTATAGTCAACTCTATTCTGTCTGCAGGCCATATCCCTAAAACCTGAAAAACTGCCAGAGTTGTCCCAATCTTCAAAAGTGGGGACAAACACACTGTCTCAAACTACAGCCCAATCTCTCTTCTCCCAATACTATCCAAAGTCATGGAAAAATGTATTCAGTCCCAATTAAGCGATGACTATACAAAGACAAATTTCCCTAGCCAATTCCAATCTGGCTTTTGCCCCAAACACTCCACGGTAACTACCCTGCTAAAAGTTTGCAATGAGATAAAGTGTGGAATGGAACGGGGTCAACTCACTGGTGCAATATTCCTAGATTTTGAAAAGGCTTTTGATACTGTTGACCATGTTATCTTGCTTAACAAACTCCAGTGCTCTGGAATAGGGAAGAATGCTTTAAACTGATTTCATTCCTACCTGTCAGGTAGATCCCAACATGTGTCTATCTCAGGCACTACCTCCAACCCCTTGGATATCACCTGTGGTATCCTGCAAAACTCTGTTCTGGTGCCCCCACTCTTCTCAGTGTTCATCAATGATCTTCCTACAGCTTGTAAAGGGGCTTCAATACATATATATACAGATGACACAATCTTATACGCACACAGCCCTAGCCTCTCCGTCCTTGAACACATACTTCAATCTGACTTTTTGAGACTTGAAAATTGGATTTCCCAATACAAACTGTTTTTAAATACTGACAAGACTGTAACAATTGTATTTGGGACCAAGGCTAAATTTTTAAAGCTTCCAATGACTGAGCTCCAGATCAGAACAAACGCTAATACCACCCTAACTCCTGTTACTAGTTTTAAATACTTGGGTATATGTTTGACTCCCATTTAACATTTAGGATTCACATTGATACCCTGACATCCAAAACATATGCCAAACTAGGTGTACTTTACAGAAACAAATCCTCCCTAAATATGCCGGTCAGAAAGTGTATTGCACAGCAGATGCTAATGCCAATTATAGACTATGGGGACACAGTATATGGATTGACACCCCAAACCCACCTTAGCAAACGTTATACCCTCTACAATTCAATATGCCGTTTTGTTCTCCAATGCAACTACAACACGCATCACTGTGAAATGTTCAAGGAACTAGATTGGTCATCACTTGAGTCTAGGTGCAAAGTTCATCTTTCTAAGCTGAAAGGCTAAGATGTTTGTTAGATTCATGGTTTTCTTTTTACAATTTATGACAGATGTTTGCTGAGTATTAATTGACACACAGGTTGTTTTCATTCATTTTCAATCAAACCTACAGTTGACAGAGAGGAAAACAGACAGAGCGTATCAAGTACTGCATCTGAAATATCTTTTAGACATGTACCAGACGTGTTATCCATATTAAGCTTATTGATACGTAGCTGTGAAATGAAACAGAATGAAACTACATTTGCATATCCCTCACATATACATTTCCTGTAATGGCTAAATTCTTTCAATGTTACACAGTTACCATGTTCCCTTTTACAAGAACTCTATTGGAGATGTGCAATCTTTTTGCTAAGGTTTAAGGACCAAGCCAAAATGTGGCAGTTTTGTTACTTTTTTTGACAGAATTTTTTTTTTAACCTTTTGCCAAGCAACAAAAATCTTTGTAAATTGCAAACTACAACATAGAAGCACAAAAATCAGACAAAATTCACAAAATGTCACTGTAATCTGGTAACAATATGAACTGCGCCAGATTTTCATGCAATGTGAATTTGCAGGAACATTTTTCGACAAAGGGAAAATGAAGGTGAAATTCGCTAAAAATGTTGCAAAGTAAATTGATGATAGGAGCATCACTCTAGATTTTATACTTTTAAATCGACTATAGGTATTTCACATCTAGAAATGTATATAGTACAATACATTGCTAGACCAAGCATCAGGAACATTTGAAATCAGAAATCCCCAATGTTTTAACTGTGCATTTTTTTTTCCTATTGACTGAGACGGACAGCTGATGGCTTCTCATTGGTTCAGGAAAAAATATACTCACGATTTCCTGGTACAAATGCAAAATCAGAAGGGTTGCAGGCAGCAAAAATATAATTGTTCCTATGACAAACATAGAATGTTCCTATGACAAACTGCATTCTCTCCTAATGGTGAATGTTTTATTTAAGTACTAATCCCAGAAGAACAGTGCATTACTGGCCAATAATGCCCTGTTCTGAGGGGATTACTACTATTATAGGCTAAATGTAGGCTTATTTTTTTACATTTTTCATGAAAAAGATACACTTTTGTAGTCATATTGATTCTTATCAGCATGTTTGTCTACGTTCTTTTGCTTTTACTGCAAGTTTATTAAAAGGAAATTGTACATACACATAGCCCCCCCTATATGTATGTACGCAGGTCCCCACTGGGTCCCAGTTTACCTCCGAATAGGTTGCGGAGGCACTCCGGTGCAGGGCGTATTGCGGTAGGGGCCCGAGTGACGAGTGCATCGAAGGAGCTTCGCAGCGGCCTGAGTACACAGGCGGCAGCCAATTTGGTACTCCTCGCGCATGCACAGCGACGTCTCGCGCATGTGCTTAGAACCCCGAGGTCACTGTGGCCATTTGCGAGTGGGGCGCATGCGCAGAATCAGTGCGGTGTCCATTACATGAAAGCTCTACAGGTTAACTACAATCCCAAGCAGCCCCAGAGGCTGCTATACACATGGCGCGAAACAACTATTAGTGCTGCAGCAGTCCCCTGCTCCCAAAGAGATACATTTGGCTTGCTTGTGAGACCACACCAGTCGGAAGGGGGAGCAGAACAGAGTAGGTAGGCCTAGTTTGCCCACTTAGTCCCCAGGTAGGCCCTTAGTCCCCAATCAGCTTGTGGGTGCTTCAGGGACAAGCCCTTAGATAGGGACATTGCCCCTTTAGATCTATAGTGTCAGGGACACAGCCAAGACACTGCGTAGTACTTGCAGCCGGTGGTCTAGGATTAGACCATCACCGCAAGACATAGACTCTCTTCACGGTGGGACACTCCAGCTGGAGTACACCCCACGCAGAGACGGACGCCCTCGCAGACGACGACTTTGTGGGACCAGACTGATCCTTTTAACAGCCGGCAGTACCCAGGTGCTGGAGCACCCGGTAGGTATCACGCTCAACAAGTGCACCAACGATTCACACACATTCTGTGGGTAGCGCTACCGCACACTTTGGGGTGGGTTGTGGCTCCTGTGGACACTAGGTGGTGAGGTGCGCAGGGCACCGCAGTACTTTGGGGGAAACCTTATCAGTGTGTGGACAAGGTGGTTGGACAGTGGAGCACTGTGTGGGGTTAAAGCCGTGCGAGGCCTGTATGCTATGCGTTAGTGTGTTATTGGTATATCCATGTTCAGTAAACCTGTTATTATATACTCGTTTATGTATTCATTGTATTGGGTCCTGTGAAGTTGTTATCCAGCGCTGCCAGGATCCCTCACAGGTGTAGGCGCTGTTACAAG
Organism: Ascaphus truei; assembly: GCF_040206685.1. Taxonomy (NCBI): domain Eukaryota; kingdom Metazoa; phylum Chordata; class Amphibia; order Anura; family Ascaphidae; genus Ascaphus; species Ascaphus truei. The sequence continues at coordinate 138,772,818 of NC_134484.1, forward strand.
TACGAATAAGGCTGTGCATATAGTGCCTTGCGACGGCGACGTGACTGCGCTCCGAAACAAATACATGGACTCCGTCATAAGCGCGACGGAGTGACGGAGCGATCAAAAATGTTGAAGCCAGGTAAATTTGATTTTTTTAGAGAGTCGCCACATGTAAATGTCTAAATCAAATTGCGTGGCCCGTCCCTTTTAGTGACATCACTGGACTTGTCGCCAGCGACGGCGCTAAAAATCAAGTTACAACTTTCGCCAGTTGCGACGGGTGATGTAATCGTTTGTGTCGCCAACGCCAGCACTATAAGCATGGCCTAAGTTACATCCCAGGCTCCCTGTAGCGGAGGATTAGTCCTCCTGTGAGCCTATCAAGTAACGCACCACGCGTAGTCACTTTAGACACATTGGAAAGGGGCTACATACACACGCAGCCCCCTCTCTATACTCACAAACACACTCTGCAGTCCCCCCAACACACCCTATGCTCCCCGTCCTCTACACCCACAAAACACACTGCAGACCTCCTCCAACCTCTACACTCACAAAACACACACCCATAAACACACACTGCAGCCCCCTGTATACCCACAAAACTGCAGAAACACACACACCAAAACACAATCTGCAGCCCTCCTCTGACATACACACACACACACACACTGCAGCCCCCCTCTATACCCACAAAACACACTGCAGACACACACACCAACAAAACACACTGCCCCCCCTCTACATCCACAAAACACACACAGCAGCCCCCGCCTCTACACCCACAGCAGCCCCCTGTAAATTCACCCACTGCAGACACACAGACAAAACACTTTTCACCCCTCCTCCACCCACAAAACACACACTGAAGACACACACACTGCAGCCCCCCCTCTGCACACACAAAACACACACAGCAGACACACACCAACAAAACAGACTCTGCTGTCCCCTCTACACCCACAAAACACACATCAACAGAAGACACACACAGCAATAAAACAATCTGCTGGCCCCCTTTACACCCACAAAAGATACAACAGACACACAAATCTTTCCCCTCACTCTCCTGTGCGGAGCTCTCTGCAGGCAAGATGGGGGAGGAGTCAGTATCTTGCTGCTGCCTCCTATCCAATCCCATCCCCTGTCTAAGAGCTGATCTCTCTCTTTGTGAATGAGAACTGAAAGCTGATTGGCTGAAAAACTTTTAACCAAGCAGAGAGCAGGGATTTCAATAATGCCCGGAATTTAACAGCTTTAGCCTATAATATTATTTATATAATTGGATGATTGATATATATCAAACCAAATGAAGGGGAAATGTGAAAAACAAACCTGATAATTTCTATGGACAGTTCCTTCCATGATGACATTATATTATTTCTGCATACCTATTTTGTTTTTGTGCTCACATAGGTAGAAGGTAATGTGGTTGGAAATTAGTGAGTACAGAGATTTGGCCCAACTCATCCATAGATTTAAGGGACAGGTTGGAGAGAGAAAAAAGTTGATGTGGGGACTGTAGTGTAGGAGTTACGGTGAGGAGGGAGCATATTCTTACCCACATTCTCATTTACTTTAGTCTTTTAAATAAGGAAGGGTTTGTTTGCTCTTCGTTTAACCCTCTTGGGAAGCAATCACAATCTGCCCATAATACCGTGAACGGAAGTGGAGGGGGCTCTGCTTTCGTTTCCGATTGTGCTAAGCACTCAGATGGAGTCATGATTGCAATCTTCCCCTAGAAAAGGAAGTAATAATGACATAATGTTCCCGGCACATAATAGAAGTAGAGTTTGAGGTACAGTAGAGGGGAGTCTTTTCCCATGGCCAGACAAGGAAGATCTCCCATAGGGTGAAGCAGGAATATACAGCTCAGAGACCCTTTATTCTTCATCCATGCTGTGTGTCTTACACTCTCGACCTTAGGGGCCGGTCTATAGGCCAGAGGCTCCAGGGTCTTTGCTTGCCTTAAATTGTTCCAAATTAACTAAGGTATGCACTGCTGATTATAGCCTAGCCTAAAGCCACTTCCTCTAGCTACAACGTGCTGTTTTATCCTGAGGAGGAACTATCCACTTGTGTTGAGAAATTAACCCATTAGAGCTCTAATGGCTGTCCATCAGATACTTATACTACATGTAATACTTAATTTTATTTAGGCCTACACACATATGGGGTCTAAGGAACTGTGGGCCTCATGCAGAGAGCAGCGAATTTAAAAATTGGAGAGTTTAATAAAAAGTAGATTTTTTGGAGAGTTTTATTCTCCATATGCAGAAATGTGCGAATTCTGCAATGTTTGGCATTAATGCGTGTGGCGAGTTAGAATTAGAGAGATGCGCGCTGCAGAAATGTGTTAAAAAAAAATCGCGCATTTTTTTTCCCTTTCCTATAGGCGGCGAGCTCCATGTAATTGCCAACTTTTCTTGGCGAGGCAAATAGTAGCAAATCGCGCCATTTTCTTGGCGCGAACAGCCGCTAGATGCCGTTCGCGGCTCTCTGCATTAGGATATTTTTAAAACTGGCGAGATGTAGGTTCTCGCCAGCCGCGCGGCGAGATTTTGAAAACGAAAAAAAAAATGGCGCGTTTTCCGTTACTCGCCATTTTCGGCAGTTTTCTGCGCGACTTTCCCCAAAAAATGGCGAGTTTTGAAATAGCGCTGCTCTCTGCATGAGGCCCATAGTCTGTAAAAATCCTATATAGCGCTTTGAGTCCCATTGGGAGAAAAGAGCTACATGAACTAAAGTTATTATTGCTATTGCTATTATTATTATTATTATTATTATTACGAATCTCCATTATTACCAATGAAAAATTGCCTGAAAACACCATACAATTTCATGTTCTAAAAATCTGGCGTTTTCACTGTATTCATTAGGAGTTATTTCTGTATGAAAATGACAAGATCTTTTATGCAATCCAATTGAATGCAATATCATCTGGAAAGACAACGCTTAGAAATCTTGTCTCCCTGAGGTAGGGGAATTTGGGCTTTTGCTGGAGGAGGGAGAAAGAGAGAACATTTGAGAAAATTCCTGAGATACCTGTGAATTAATCAAAGAAACCATTTTGACATATTTTTTATTTGCAACGTATCACTCACTCAGGTATCTTCCCAGGTGTAATTCGTCTTACCACTTGGTCGGTTAACCTGTTATATACACAAATGGGCCCACTCCTAAAGGGCTTTCTCTCCGTCTCTGATGCACTCTCCAACTAAAGCCCATATTTTGCCGTCTCAGGGAGGCGAGATGATTACTGTAGGTATGGCTTCCCAGGCAATATGCAATCTCAGAGTTCAACGAATTACTGTGAAAACATTATTTTCTGAGTTTAGCTCATTTGCATACAAAGGTTGCTTATGGCATGAAATTACACAGCCAGAAACAACCACTCTGCACTGGGGTTACATTTCATTAATCTCTGTTATGCCCTATTTACAGTATGGTTTCTTGCCATACTGTATTACCTTGTTTTTCATCATAAGATTGCAAAATCTCGACTGTTTTAATATTGACTGGGAGCATAATTTCAGCAGTAGCTACAAGGTCATTCCATTATTCAGTTTGTGGGACCAGATTTGATCAATCTAAGCTCACCTTTTGCTAGTAAAGACTCAGATTTATTGCACCTCTGGCCAAACCATATGTACTTCTTCTTGACTTTTTAACATCAGGTCGAAGAGGCTGTTTGCTTTGATTTCAGCGTAAATAAGTTATGGTGGGTAGAAAAGTGACAAAGAGCCTCCAACGTATGGAATAACGCAAATGAAAATATCACTTGTGAGCACATTTATATGTCTAACACTGCGGCCCCGCTAGCGCTGAGTGGGAGGGGCTTGCCGCGGTTACTTACATATATAGATATATGTAAGTTCCCGTTCACGCGGTGTGTGCGGGCAACAAGCTCGGCGCTTAGATAAACTAAAAAATCTTACTTTCTAGCCCGCTCAATTACCCGCAATAAAGCCCCACCTACCCCATGCGCACGCGTAAATGCAAGGACACCTGGCGCTCATGCTTGGTGTGCTCTCCATGCATGAGCGCGCTCAATGCCACCGGGGACACAGCCTTAGACAGGTCTGCAACCCTACCTTTCACCATTATCTCCTTGCATACAGTGCTCCCACTGTAGCAAGGGAAATGACATGCAAATGAGCACACAGTGTCACCTTTTGCTTCAAATCCATTTTGACATGTCTTAAACTTATGTCTGCAGCATTACACAGCTTTTCAGCACAGCCTGTGTTAAAGTAATTTACAGCCAGTAATAATGCAATAATGAACTATATAAAGTAGAAGCTGCTTAGGGGAATGTAGGTAAGGTTTTGCGACAGTAAAAAAACAAAGCATATGTAGCCCCCTGTAAACAGCTCAGGCTATACCTACCTTCCTTCTACTGCGGTAGCCCCCTGTAAACAGCTCAGGCTATACCTACCTTCCTTCTACTGCGGTAAGACCTGTTAAGATCAGGCGCCAGTATTCATTATGGGTTTTCCCCCTTCATAGCCCTAACCTGAATGGTAGACGCAGGCCTGGACTCTGCTGCAGGCGTGAGCAAGAGGGGAGCTTCTGCTGACACCAGGAGGGGAGGGGCTAGCTCTATATTTAGCAGCCCACTCCGTGAGTGAGGAGTTGTTCTTCGTCCTTGCTGTGTGCCGTGTTCCTCTCTGATTGATGGTTCTTCAATAGAGAGAGTAGCTTAAGAAGAGTTCGAGTGAGCAGTGAGACCAAGAGTCTAGTGCTGCTGAGTATTAGGCCATGAGCCACGAATCCTGCGGAACGGTCCGAGGAGTATCAGGAGGCTACGGGCTCCCCGGCGCAGCATCCCGGTTGAGAGCGAGAGGAACCAAACCGATCAGCGTCTATAAGTAGAGCTGATAGAATCATAGACTGGTGGACCAATGCCCTCACCCCGCTGCCAGGGGTGATGGGGAGAGAATTCAAGACCCACCTCGAGGCTAACCTCGGGGGTGGGCCACGGGGTATTGCAGCCCTAGCTCAGACCATCCTGTCGGCCGAGTGACTTGGAGGGAAGGAGAGGAGGAGGTCGTGGGAGTTGAGCGGGTTGTACCTTGCACTGGCGATTGTATTGTGGCTGCTGAAAGCCTTATCGTTGGGATATCGTTGCTCTGTCAAATAAAGAGACTGTTCTGCACCCGTAAAGACTGTGTGTGATTTGGAGAGTATAACGCTGGGACCTGAGGGGTTCTTCTATACAGGTCCTGTCCCATTACCCTGGGAGTATAGAAGATGGATGCGCTGCACCACTAAGATAATATGGAGGCTATCACCCCAGAAGCCCGGTCCTGGCACCCCCACAACATCGCGGGAAGCTCAGGCCTTCCTGTTCCTCACAGGTACGCACCACACCGCATGTAACCAGCCCCCATGCACCCCTCAAACTCCCTTAGAGACTGGGGGGGGGGGAAACAGGGTTACATATATATATATATATATATATATATATATACATACAAGATAACAATTATCAGACAGAATGCCAGACACACATTCAATGGCTATAGACTACTACTTGATCCAGAGCCTGAAGTTTTTTTTAATCTATTCTACCTACAAAAACAATATGACAAAATGCCACAAAGTGGTAAGAAGTGATGTTACTGATCATTTGTCTTTGAAAAGCAATGTTCTTTCTCCTAAAAATGTATTTACTGGATTACTATTCTCAAATTCCTTGTCACCATTACTGATTTATTGTTGTTTCACAGAGGAAAACCGTAATCTAGATGTTCTACTTCTGCTAAATTTGACAGCTGTTCTATAAATATAAAACATAGGCTCTGGTAACTCTTTATATGAAGGTATTTGTGGAGCTATTCTCCGACACATACACTTAAAGGTTATGTCAACCATGTAAGGATCAATAGTCATTCTATCACTAATAAAAAGACCACTGATTGACATATTACTACTTATCTTTTTTACTCTGCTAAGTCTTCAGATGTTTGAGCAATATTCTTTGAGATCTTTGGGATTATGCTTTTTAGTTGACCCCGGGATAACATTATATCTCCTTATATATATATAGGCAATACGATACCGTGTAAACGAATATCAGAGGCAGCACTCCAGAAAGTAGTCAAAAAGAATTGTATTAATAATACATCATATCCAACGTTTCGTTCCTACAAGCGGGACTTTTCTCAATGGGGGATATGTAGGTGGCTATTTACTAAAGTCACCCAGCTGCAGAACTGGGGCGAAGTCTGAGCAAAAGAATTGTCCCAGATTTATCAAAGGGAAAACTCCCATTGCTTTCAATGGGATTCCTTTCTTTGATGAATATGGCTCTGTTTTTTGCATTGGTTTTGCAGCCGGGAGACTTAAGTAAAGAGACTCCATAGTATCAAATAGAGTGTTAAGGTGTATTTAAAATGTCTGTGCTTGAAGCCTATTCATTACCCATCTTCCTTCCTACTTAAACCTGGTGCATAAAATGACTGATATGCAACAGATAATTTTCGAATGGGTTATCATTGAGTAACAGAACCAGTTAGACTCTGGATGTTTTATTGCAGCTTTAAATTCTGTTTTCAAAAAATACTGTAGTTTCTTGAACCACCTAGACCACAAATATTAACCGATTTGTGCTTTCTTTAGAAAAAAAATCAGGCACAGAATAATTTTGTATATGTAATTCTATAACAACTAATTAGGAATCAGATTGCTTAATTTACTGGTAAAATGTATCTGCTTCTGTATCAAGCATAACTGTCCAGTATGTATGTGTTCAGGATAAGCTACCTTGCAGAGTGCAGTCAATTTAATGCATTTAGGATATTCTTCACTTAATGTTGGTTGGTGAATGGTCACACCCCTGTTAGTAAATGATCCCCTTCATGAGCTGATGGCCCTTGAGGACTGAGTTGACCACCCCTGCAATAAAGTATTGGATTGGAATAACCCTGTATCAATGCCGATACTAGTTTGCAGAGCAACCTATTTAATATTAATTAACGCTGCTTCTTAAATAAAGTGAAAATCCACTATTTAATTTATCGTTTAGAAATCTGGCTACAAAAAAATCATTGTCCTTGTAGTTTACATGACTGGTAATTTGAATGAATTAAACAATCGAATTGAAAACCACCTCCAGTGACAGACTCAAAAAAAAACTTCACGTTCCCCAGATGCACATAAATCACTTACTTATATTGAATAAAGAATTAATATTGTTTTACTTCACAGCCAATCGAGATTAGTAGTACTGCACCTGGATGATAAGATCTGCATGGAAATCTACATTGTATTTTTTATTAGATGCAAATTATATTCTAACATTGGAGACTCACCATGTTTACTGATATACACAGACTCTGGCAGACCTGTGTTGGGCCCAGAACCTGCTTTCATGGTAAAACAAAATCAATTGAAATCCTTTTTCACAAAGAGGAAGTGCTATCATGTGCATCCAGTGCCATGTTTGTTTTATTCATATAGAGGAGCTACCACAAAGGCATGCAGAAATCATTTTTTATGACTTATATTATAATAATATATTGTGGTCAGAAAGTAATTTGACTAAAATACAGAGTCTCAGAGGATTCTGCCAATTTAAAAATGAGAGCACTGCGGGGAGGTTGTATCACAGCAAGCTTTGAGTAAACGAAAAATGCGTCATTTTCATTTTACGTCTTTGTGTCAATGTATCAAGGTCTTTGTTCTACATTTTGCGCAGTTTGTGTCACCTTGCGATTTGTAGAGCGACAATTGGAGGATTTAGGGGGGTGGGTTACAGGATGCACAGATTATGAGATGTAGGAAACTCGGTGTCTCCCTGCGTCACTTTAGTATCTTTCCTTTGTGTAAAAAAAAATCCGCTGGCTCTGAGGTGGGTAAACTTTTCTTTACAGGCTAAAGAAAAATTCCTCGCTCAGCCCATCTAAACAAATGTGTGCAAAAGGAGCACACCTGGGAGGACCTTTATATCAGACACAAACAGAATGTCAGTGAAAGGCACACAGTACCATTGAATTATTCCTAGTATGCACTAAAACATAACTTTTATTAACAATAACTGAAAGTCAAATAGTGGGACTTCAGAAACTAACTGCAACGCAAAATAAAATATTTTTTTATATATAAAAACCTCTCTGATATTCGAGAGTAACCCTTTGTATAGTCTGGGGTACTGATAGATCCTAAATGATTTGTTTCCTATGTATGTTATTCATGATCAACACAGGGGTCTGTCTATAAGAAGGAGATTATTTTAGAAGGGAAATTACTTATTTTCACTCTACTGTTTTTTGTATCAGTATAATATTTTTCCTTGTCAAATACAAGATTCTGTTTCAACTTAAACGATTTGGGGCCTTATGCAGAGAGGAACATTATTTAATGTGAAAACGGCAAGAAAATAGCCACAGAATTGGAGCAAGTTATGGTCGTATGCAGAAAGCTGCGTTACCTAATTTTTCTGATGAGATTCAAAATTGCCAAGTTTTTCTGGCTAGATTGAACTCACTATGGGCCTTATGCAGAGAGGATAGAGAATTTAATGTGAAAACGGCAAGAAAATAGCCACAGAATTGGAGCAAGTTATGGTCGTATGCAGAAAGCTGCGTTACCTAATTTTTCTGATGAGATTCAAAATTGCCAAGTTTTTCTGGCTAGATTGAACTCACTATAATATAGGGCAGAATGGCGAGTTGCAGTGCATCTATGCTACCTGCATACCACCCTATTTTAACATGGCGAATTTACCAATCTCTCCACGTGTTTGGCAATTTTTAAAGTAAAGAAACCTGCTGTGGAGAATTTTATGAATCTCTCCATGTTCTCTGCAGGACAAGCTTCTCTGGGAAGTATTTTCTCCAAAATATGGTGCTATTTCCCTTCTCTATCCTCTCTGCATAAGCCCCTATAATATAGAGCAGAATGGCGAGTTGCAGTGCATCTATGCTACCTGCATACCACCCTATTTTAACATGGCGAATTTACCAATCTCTCCACGTGTTTGGCAATTTTTAAAGTAAAGAAACCTGCTGTGGAGAATTTTATGAATCTCTCCATGTTCTCTGCAGGAGAAGCTTCTCTGGGAAGTATTTTCTCCAAAATATGGTGCTATTTCCCTTCTCTATCCTCTCTGCATAAGCCCCTTGGTATCTTTCCAGGAACACAGATAATCCTTTCTTTCCTACTTACCTCTTATGTCTTTGGAAAGGATTGTGCCGTGTGCTGCTTCTGCTCACACTTATAAAATAATGGGGCTTATGCAGAGAGGATAGAGAAGGGAAATAGCACCATATTTTGGAGAAAATACTTCCCAGAGAAGCTTCTCCTGCAGAGAACATGGAGAGATTCATAAAATTCTCCACAGCAGGTTTCTTTACTTTAAAAATTGCCAAACACGTGGAGAGATTGGTAAATTCGCCATGTTAAAATAGGGTGGTATGCAGGTAGCATAGATGCACTGCAACTCGCCATTCTGCTCTATATTATAGGGGCTTATGCAGAGAGGATAGAGAAGGGAAATAGCACCATATTTTGGAGAAAATACTTCCCAGAGAAGCTTGTCCTGCAGAGAACATGGAGAGATTCATAAAATTCTCCACAGCAGGTTTCTTTACTTTAAAAATTGCCAAACACGTGGAGAGATTGGTAAATTCGCCATGTTAAAATAGGGTGGTATGCAGGTAGCATAGATGCACTGCAACTCGCCATTCTGCCCTATATTATAGTGAGTTCAATCTAGCCAGAAAAACTTGGCAATTTTGAATCTCATCAGAAAAATTAGGTAACGCAGCTTTCTGCATACGACCATAACTTGCTCCAATTCTGTGGCTATTTTCTTGCCGTTTTCACATTAAATTCTCTATCCTCTCTGCATAAGGCCCAATGTTTCATTCACACAAGTAACCCTGCTAACATTACATTGCTTTCACCGTTTGGTGACAATTCAACAATTGGATTTGCGAGCATCAAAAGCCCTGAACTCCTTTCTCTGGGCCTTATGCAGAGAGCATAGAATTTTAAAATTGGCGAATTTCATAAAAAGTAGCTTTTTTGGAGAGTTTTATTCTCCATATGCAGAAAAGTGCGAATTCTGCTATGTTTAACATGGATGCGTGTGGCGAGTTTAAATTGGCGAGATGCGCGCTTCAGAAACGTGTAAAAACAAATTCGCGCCTTTTTTTCCCCTTTACTATAGGCGGCGAGCGCCATCTTGCCATCTTTTCCTGGCGCGGCAAAAATGCGAGAATCGCGGCATTTTTTGGCGCGAACTGCCACTTTATGCCGTTCGCACCTCTCTGCATTCGGAGAGTTTTAAAAATGGCGAGATGGAGGTTCTCGCCAGCCGCGAGGCGAGTTTTAGCAATTGAAAAAACAAAATGGCGCGTTTTTCGGAACTCGCCATTTTCTGCCGGTTTCTGCGCGAAATTGTACAAAAAATGGCGAATTTCGAAATAACGATGCTCTCTGCATAAGGCCCTCTGTGTTTTCTGGGATTTTTATTGAATACACATTTAACATAAATATTTCTTACTGTTTAACATTTCCCATTTCCCTGAAACAAAAGCCAGTGTGGTTTGCATAATTCTTGATCAAAAATGGCATTAGAGATATCACAGATTGTATGATAATGAGAAAAAGCAGGTTCTTTTAAAGATAACATTTTTCTTGATCGGAGTAAATGCCCATTTTTTCTAACATTTAAAACAATGCCATTTTTTTCTCTATCAGATCAAATATGTGTTTAAAAATATTCATGTTTTTCCAGTGATAGCAATATTTTAATTTTTCACAGCGGAGAAAGACAATAATGTGTCAGCATTTCCTCAAAGTCTTTCATCTGCAGAGTTTAAGAATGAGACTTGGGATCAGTATCACATCAGCCGTGTAACTTTAGAAGCAAGTTGAAAGAGGGGATAGCCACAGACTGATAGGGAAGAGCCTTTGCATACACCCTTGCAAGTGGGAGGTGTGTACAAATGGTACCATTTTTTTCTCATCATGAAGCAAAGTTAAAATATAAATAATGCAAAGTAATAGAATTCCACAATGACTAAATGTAATGTGGAATCCAAAATAACATTTAGCTAATAGTGTCTAGTGTGCTATATGTACAGTAGTATAACAATACATAAATAACATCTCTGCCGCATAGAACTGGCATATTCCATTAAAAATTAATAAATGTATGTACTGTAGTAATGCAGTCAGATAATAATAAAGGCACTCGTGAACATGAATAATTAATCAATAATAATCCATAGGTTTATCTGAAGTTCTAGTATAGTGCTGTATAAAATTAAAGTCATAATGCATTCTTGTCCCTTGGATCATGTGTATACTAATGTTTACTTTTTTAATATATTTTTTTAAAACATGTTGAGTAGAAACTATAATTAATTATGATACTGAACTAGGGTATAATTATTTATATATAGTACATATGTTTTACACAGTGCTGATAAGGATCATTCATTATGCTGTACTTAATAGAATAATAAAAAAAAGAGATACAGTAAGGTGACTTGCCCAAGGGCACAGAAGCTGACATCAGAATTTGAACCAGGCTCACACTCAGTGCCATTGTTTCTAGTCAGTGGATTTTACTCACTGAGCCTCTCCTTTTGCCCGTGTCCTATTGACTCGCACTCTGGAATCACTAACTATCAAAGACTACATATTATTCATAGTTATAATACTGTCTACATGTACTATGTACGGCTCCCTCATTTAATATTGAATTAGAGGCCATTTATAGAAAAAGGCCCCGTGTCAAACGCCATAAAAATGTGTTCCTTTTTGTAAGATCTTTCTCAACATCAGATGTATTTATACCACAGGATGGGAAATACCAGTAAAATTTATGTTAAAATGCAAAGGGATATAAATTAGTGATGGTTGAGAGCAAAATAAAAATATGAGCAAAAACATACCCTCGTTTTCTTTCCAATTACATCATAAGTAAAAGGTCTTAATTACCAGTGAAATAGCAGTTTCTCATATGACCATGTTTTAGTGCTTAAATATGAGGTGTGACTATTTGTTAGGTTTTCTACAACATGTTTGTTTTTTCCCTTTAATTATGTGGGACTGCCCCTTTAAACTCATGTGCCCACTAAAATGCAGGCGATCATAATGACTGTACCAGGGAAAGTAATGGGTTACTAAAGAGTTGATGGACTCAGAACCACAAGCTACCATCATAGGAGCAAATGCATCGAGTGCCAGTATAGGTTCTCGCACCCGTTCTGGCTTTTAACTCTCTTTCCAGTCAATAGGCATGAACCCCAGAGCAGCTGCGGTAACGCGCACTTGATGCATGTGCCCCAGAGTGTGACAATGGGTCTAAATATCGTATGTGAGGGAGATTCTTTTTATCATTGATATTTTCTGAGCCATTCCTTAGTCACCAAAGTAGAATAACATAATCTGTAGGCTGAATATTGAATAGGTTCATGTAAAAATGGTTCTGAATAGCGTTTTGCTTCATGCGTTTATTGTGAGGTATATCTGTTATATGAAGCATGACATCAAAATAAATGAAACAAATTCTGTCTTCTTGGATTATGTAAAATGCCAATGGTTTTGGTTACATGTCACTTCTAATTTCATACAACAGACTGAAGATAGGGATGCTATTCTACACTGCGGTGACATCTTAGACATCAAATCCTTGGTTATTTACAGTTCAAGCATCCCTTAATTCCTCTGCTGCTGATAATGGCAAGCAGTGCTTTAGTTTTCTATACGTGAAATGGTTTAACATTTCAACATTAGCAACAAAAAAAAAGCACTGAAATCATATCAATATATTATGTGTAATATTGCTGCTACTGTGACTCATTTTTTTTTAAAATAAAGTGCAGAATTCACCCATTATATTTATGACTATATATAAAATATAGAGCAGTTCTGCAACCAGGTGCTAGGGGTGTCCTTGCACACAGAGGCTGAGGTTTATTGTGCAGGATACTCCTCTTCCCTGCCTGTCCATACTCATGGGTTCAGGCCTGTTTTTCATCATGATCATTCTCTCCATACTGTCATATTGTAAAGTCAGTCAGTAATCAGATTCAACCACTCTGTACTCAGCTGCTTCTCATTTGTGCTACAGTGCACTTTCTTGTCCTTTATCGTCCTGTTATTGATATGATTATTACAGACAGAATGGCAGACACACTGGGGAGTAGGGATTGGGTATAACTGCAATTACAAGCAATAGCTGTCTGCAAACAGTGCAGCCTTAGGGCAATAGCAGGATCATGCCAATTCCTATCTACACACACCATCACAAATATCACTTCATTGATTCCCTAAGTACTGAGGGTGGGCACTTGCACTGGTGTTTTGGTTTTGATTCTAAACATTTTTTGTGTTTTGATTTTGGATTGACAAAAACTTGATTTGTATGGTTTGGGTCTCATCCAGTCCATGGGCACATAGGAGAAATAAAAAGAAAAATATACAGTATAGTTGGTACAAGGGTAAAGAAGGCAAACAGTTGTGAGACATGCACGGCAATCCACAAAACTAGTTATATGCAAAAACAACTGCCGTTAGTTATCTCATTAGAACAGACTTCACAGCATGTTAGGTTAGCACAGCCTCGCGTTAACTTAACATGGTTCTCGTTTCACCTGTCATATCTACAGGTGGCATTAGCTGCTTCCAGGCCCTGAAATATAGGTTTGGCTGGGCAGAGAGAGAGATCTCCAAACACAGCGTGAAGAGACATCGGTGAACAAAAATGTACACACCTGGGATATATGCTAATAGTACTCATTTAGATATACTCTGTATATCCTATTTGCATCTCTCTCTCATTAAATCCCTGCATGTATTATAACAGAGTTTGGTGGGTAGGCATTGTTACAGGGAACACCTCTTTTGCATATCATTAGCACTAGCATCCATTATAGCGAACGCAAGGTCCGGTTATGACTGAAAACAGCACAATTCTTTACAATTGAAAACCCCTGAAAACTCCTTGAACCCTTTGGTTGCCAGATGGGTTGCGGCACCAGAGTGGCACGGCCCCTCCAGCAAATTGCGATCACATGATCGCGGCGTCACTTAATCTGGAAATGGAAGAGGCGGCAGGGACGGGCTGGCCAGGGGGGGGGGGGGGGGAATTTGCCCCTAGGCTGGTTTACCCTACTTGAGTAGTGAGCTAATGTAAGAAGCTGAAGGGATGGGGACAGATGGTTGTGCGTGGTGCTACAGAGTCCAGGTTAGACTAAGATAAGTAGGGTGTGTGGTGTGGAGCTTTGGAGCTGTGAGGGAGGGAGTTCATGAAGCCATTGGTGTCATTCCTAATTAGTCTCATAAATGTCTGTATTGATTAATTATATGAGATAGTCAAATTTGCTCCTTGAAGAGTTTGGAATCTACCTCTGGTGTGATCATGTTACTGCTTTTAGCTAGAATTTTTTATTTTATTTTTTTACTATATAATCTAGAAAAACTAATTTCCCAATCAAAAATGTTCTGATGTCCCATGGGACAAATAACAGACCGTTACCGAGTACAGTATGGCAGTATTGCAGGAACAAAGAGGATAGTCTGAAAGGTTTTACACTAGGTTATCATCTGTTGTCTGTCTGTGCTGTGTGCTGTCAATCACAGGAAGAAGGTCTTCCTCTGGACCTAAACGTCAGGTAACCATGTCTGTTATTGGGCCAATAAACACCTTTAATCATCTTTTTGTTTCCTGTACTGATACTATGATTATTTGTATTCTCATTATTTTTTTTTTCTAAATTACGTTTTAATAAGCACGGAAACTGCCTTGTAGGACATTAGTCTTGTGAGAGTAACAACATGTCTCTGATCTGCTATATATATATATATACAGTGTTCGACAAATCACCCAAAAATCTACTCGCCCAACCAAAAAATCTACTCGCCACCTAGTCCCGAGAGAGAGAGGGTGTGAGAGAGAGAGGGGGGGTGTGAGAGAGAGAGAGAGGGTGTGAGAGAGAGAGAGAGAGAGGGTGTGTGTGAGAGAGAGAGAGAGAGGGTGTGAGAGAGAGAGGGTGTGAGAGAGAGAGGGTGGAGAGGGGGCGAGAGAGAGAGGGGGAGAGAGAGAGAGGGCGACGGGGGTGGAGTGACTGGGGTAACTGGGTGGGGTGACGGGGTGACTGGGTGGGGTGATGGGGTGACTGGGTGGGGTGGCGGGGTGACTGGGTGGGGTGGCGGGGTGACTGGTTGACTGGTTGGGGTGACGGGGTGACTGGGTGGGGTGATGGGGTGACTGGGTGGGGTGATGGGGTGGTGGGGTGACTGGGTGGGGTGGTGGGGTGACTTGGTGGGGTGACGGGGTGACTGGGGTGGGGTGGTGGGGTGACTGGAGTGGGGTGACACTTCTGGTATCCTACACACACACACGCACGCACACCCATGCATACACATACACTCTCCCATGCATGCATGCACAGACACACACACACACACACACACACACACACACTCCCATGCATACACACACTCTCCCATACATGCATGCATACACACACACACTCTCCCATACATGCACACACACACACACACACACACACACACACACACACACACACACACACACACACACACACACACACACACACACACACACACACACACACACACACACACTCTCCCATACATGCATGCATACACACACACTCTCCCATACACACACACACACACACACACACACACACACACACGACAGGGGGAAGAAGAAAAAAGGCAGCGCGACCGAGCACCACCACCACCACTGCCCCGCTCGCCCCCCCCGCGACCATCTCCCTCCCTGCGCAGACAGCCACGGGACCATGGGGAAGCGGAGACCAAGGAGGTAAGAGGAGAACACCCCGCGCGGGGATCTGGGAAGCGGGAAGTGGCGCATGAAGCAGGGAAAACACCCACTACCATCACCCGTCCCGCGCTGGTATCGCGGGAAGCCGGGGTAAGCGGGGACACCCCCCACTACCATCACCCACACGCGGGGATCGCGGGAAGCCGGGGTAAGCGGGGAACACCCCACTACCATCACCCGCCCCGCGCGGGGACCGGGGAAAGCTGGAAGTGGCGCGGGAAGCTGGGGGGAATAAGGAGGGGACACCTCTGCCCCGCGCGGATAAGCGGGGGCCGGGGAGAGAAGGCGGAACACCCTCGCTACCATCTGCAGCCACGCACGGGTATTGGGGGGGGGGGAGCGGGGAGTAAGGGGGAACTGCAGGAGGCAGGGAAGGAGCAGAGGGGATGGAGGATTGGAGAGTACTTACTCTAGTTCTCTCCAACAGATCTCTGGCCAGAAAAAATGGCCGCTCGTTGGGGGCTGGCTCATATAGAGCCTGGCCGTGCGCCCACAAAGCCTGGGAGCGCGCGCCAATCAGCAATCAGGTAGGGGGAGTTATTTATTTATTTTTTCAGCGCGAGCAGGGAAAATTCAGCGCGTGTTCTGCTTGGGCCAATATTTACTCGCCCGGGATTGTCAAACACTGTATATATATATATATATATATATCTATATCTATATTTATATAGATATAGATATATATATATATATACTGTATATATAAGGATATGTGCCATGTGATACAAGGGGTGGCAGGGTTAACTGCCCATAAGCAAAAAATGGGCCAGTCAGACCGTGATAGGAGTCCCTGAAGTGCCACACACCCTGATGTAGTAGCTGTATCCTTGGCACTCAAAGGGTTAAAAAAAATCACAAATGTTCAACTCTGTTTAATAAAATGGAAATTCCGCACACATTTTCCCATCTCTACTGACCATCCTTATGTGTTGATTTCTTGGATGGACCAATAGGAGAAATGCTTCCTTCACAAAATACTGCACAGCTAAGCAGTCACTGGCAGCGAAGCGGTTAAACGGGGAGTGAAAGCGGTTTTCTTTCCCCTTTCAGCACCATCTGCTATCTGTGATCAACACGTTGCATTTTCCAAGTGTTTTACGTTCTTAATTTATGTGTCCGCTCTCCCCGGGGGACGCTATGAAACAAATAATTCTGAAAATAGGAAAGCTAATAGTGCCCAAACCAGCAGCTCCCGAGAGAAACCATGTCTGTGAGGAAGAAGAAAAGCTGTGCAATCTTGCTGCGTATTCAAAGTGCGATTCAGAAAATTACTTTTAAAAAGCACGTTTGTTTGTTCAGGTTATTGAAGCCAATGTGTAGCCATTCCCGTCTTTTTTATGTTGCAGTCCTCATGCTAATAATATTTAGATATTTGCGGAATGTAATAGATAAGAAGAGCACAGGATGATTGGCTGGATTGTATATATTTGTATGTATTGACGAAGGTCTATTATGATTTGTAAAGAGGAGTAAAATAAATAAATAAATAACGTGCTGAAGTATTTTGTTCCCTGTGTTTTTCTAAAAAAATGGATCAATTTGCCCTGTTTTTCTTTTACTCGTTGAAGTAACAAAGGAGGGAGACGGAGTAAGTGGTATGATACATTTTATTAGACCAACAATTAGTTCAGCGGTGCGCAAACTGTGGGGCGCACCCCCAGTGGGGCCCGAGACTTATTGGGGGTGTGCGGGCCGTGTGGCGGTTACAGAGGCCCCGCGCTAAGATTGCGAGGCCTCTGTAAATTTACTTACCGGCTTCTTGTCCGCGCGTCTCCATGGCAACGCGGCATCAAATGACACCTGTTACCATGGAGACGTGACGTCAAATGACACCATGGGTCACATGTTGTCGCATGTCCCCGCAGCGTCATTTGATGCTTCATTATTGGCGAGCGGGGGCGCGACCGAGGAAGCAACAGGTACTGCACCGACACACTTTATTCGAGCAAATACCCGGTATGTACCTGGCAGATACCTGGAATGCGCCGCTCCTCACCTCTGACAAGCCCCGTTGCATTTGCCTTCCCAGCCTGGGTTCATGCCTGGCTGATGGGCGGCTGATCTGTTAAATGAGGATGATTAGGATTTAATAGGCTGCAATGCTTCGGGTGTCTACCAGATGGCATAAATTCATGAATTGTAATGCAGTGTATATATATATACTGTGCAGTATTGCAGCCAGCGGGAATAAAATGCTTCAATCCCTGCCTGAAAAATAACTCAATGTACTCGGGCAGAAAACAGTCACAAACCTCAATACACCCGGGTATACCCGAATTCGTGGGACTAGCCAAGCTCGAATAAAGTGTGTCGCCAGTGTAAGGGGGGCGCAGGTGTAGGGAGTTTGCGCACCGCTGAATAAGTTGATGCTGTATGTTACAAGCTTTCCAACCTCTCAGGGGTTAACCTGACCCTGAGAAGTTCGAAAGCTTGTAACATATCAAGTACTTGTTGGTTCAATAACATGTATCATACCATTTACTCTGTCTCCCTCCTTTGTTACTACATGGAAGAAAGGACCAACACGGCTACCGCTCCTTCTTTGGTTGGTAATGCTTTGCAGGCCCATGGCTCCAGAGCAAACAAAATGCTGCCAGTATTTTCCATGTGAATGAATGCAATCTCCTTTATTCTTTAATCTGTTTTAATATTTGCAAGTGATGTGAAAAAGCCACTTAATGCTGCTGGTAAATAATAGATCACACCTTTCTTGGATGAAACACATTAGGAGCTTTAAAGCATTTAAAATGAAGGAAACAACTTGAGTGATAAGAGATTAAATGGGGCTAACTCATCACAGCTCCTGGTGTACTCCTGTTTAACACTAAAGTCTAAATAGGATCATATTTCTAGGTCAGCTCAGTAATAAAAATAAAAAAAACACAGAAGCTGTAGACATTACCTTGTTAGATGCCATTAAATTACACAATACATTATTTGCTTATGTAAAATATTCCACCAGTAAGATACATCCTACATGCTGGGACGCCGACAGCTTTCCCTGGGCACAGGAATAGAATTTCCACATCCTCCCCCTGCTTTACTGCAGTTTAGATCAAACTTTTCAAAAGTTAGAAAAATCAGAGAGAAAATGTGATCAAACTTTTGGCACCAAATTAGGCAGGAATTTTATAGCGGCTGAGTTGTAAACAGATGAGCAGGAGCACATGTTGAGTGTATTTGCTAAGCGTAGCCAGAACAACAATGCCCAATCAAATATCCATTCTTGATGGCTCTATGTCATATTCACACAAGGATATATTTTCTGTTGAGCAACTCCATAAGGCACTCTCTGGCTTGGCTTAATAAATATTGCCCTTCAGGGCCATTTCAGGTGACTCCACATACTTTATAAGGTATCTTATTGAATATCACTTCTTAAGAAATATGGCCCATGTTGTCCAAATATAATTTATTTGTATAAAGCATGTTCTTCATAGGAAGAGATATGAAGTTTGCTACCGCTCTAGCCACATCTGAGTCAAAGGCCTTCCCTAACTACATATAACTTTGCTATATATAACTCTATTCAAATTACTTGAAACTAGAGATGAGCGATTTTTGGGGTGAATTTGGATCTGCAGCGGATCAGCCGGTTCCTTTGGTCTGTGTATTTCAGTGATCGATCTCAAAAAGGGTGATTTGCGTTTTGTGGATTTTTAATATTATTGTTTTAATATATTTTTTTAAATTTTAATATTATTACCAATACACTCAGTGGAATCCGCAACCCGTAGAAGGATTTTTAAAATCCAATCTGCGGATTCAGTAATCCGTTGGTGGATTGAATCCGTCCACGGGTTTTACCCAATGGTGGTTTTTGATGAATCTGCATGGATAAAAACCAATCAAATCCGTTTGCAGATTTTACACCACAAAACGGATTTTGGGTTGAAAACGGGAGTAAATCGAGGAAATGGATTTGGGCGGATTCGCCCATCTCTACCTGACACATATACGTCTTCAACATCACAAGGAATGGGACACCGCTTGTGTAAGTTAGCCTATAGTGGAGCCCCATCCATCTCTAGAGTGATAAATACGCAATTAAATTAACTTATCTGTAAGTGTTTTCTGCTTTTTATTTTTGCTATATATATAAAGTTATCTACATTATCCTTGTGTCCTCTGCTTTGCCAGGAGTATCCTGTCCCTCCAGTGATGACCCAGTACATTACATAAGTTGGTTACTTGGAACAACCGAAATCCCTATATCGCCCACATAAAATGTGAGTAAATTTATCATATCTTCTACGATTATACCATTCATATTACAGTATTACACTATCGTTGTTTTTCTGCTTTTTGTTCCCTTTTTTATACTCCCCTGGATGAGATTCTGTTCTGCATAAGTGACTGCCAAGCTTGTGATGGGTATAGGTTCATACTGCCATATAGTATTGTGGCCGAGATTTACAATTTAAGAAAGAGTATGTTAAATCAAAGGTTTAAACCAGCCTCCTATATTTGGCAAACGTGGGTAAAAGTAACAGTTCTATGGATACAGTTTCATGGTACACACAGTATTCATCAAAAAAGTTTTGATGCAAATTGTTTTACCAAATGAGATAAACGGGTAGATAACAAGTACACGTGCAGACTCTGAAAAGGACATACTATCTTTAATCTCTACCAGTTAGGATTGATTTCACAATTTACAAAAAGCCTACAGGAAGAAGTGAAATTAATGATTCTTCTTGTAACAAATCAGCTCCTCTTTAGAAATAGCTGAAAACACCAACTCTGAAATTAGTACATAGTATCAAACGCAGATTCTAACATTTATCACACAAATACTTGCACACACTGTAGTTCAACTAAATACATTTGCTAATGATCCAGGCACATTTCCATCAGGCAACAACAGTAAAGTTTAATCAAAGCAATTGGCTCCCATTAAAGCTAATCTGTGACATCACTGTTCATGTAAACATTAAGAATTGGGGAGGCTTCTGGACTAACGACCCGTGCGCCATACATCAGTCGATCTCCCGCAAGGTTCTAATTAACATATAATAAGGATTGCTGGTTTTAGGCACATTTATAAGTTAATAATTTATAAAAAGTGTTGCAAATCAAGGCAATATTTTGCTTGCTGTTCAAATAAAAAAAATGTAAGTCAAGTTTTAAGATGTATTGGAGGAGTTTAAAGAAACATATCCATTTTCCCCACCAACTTGACTAAACAGAGAACTAGTATATGTAGTATAGTAATATGACTTTCTTCTGATCTGTAGAAATGCTTACAACGTTACAATAGCTTTCCAATGGTAGGAGAAACAGAGAGTGGAAACTACACTGGCAAGTCTGTCTATCTTATGCAAGACGTACAGGACATTGCGAAGTGACCACCCAACAGCCAAGATAACTGTAGTACAGTTGTATTAATACAGTAATTTAAAATAGGTAAAACACGCTTACATGACTTAAAATAACAGCATTTATCTCACAAATGCATTCACTAGCGCTCGCGATCCAGGAAAAACTTTATTTTGTGTCCCCTAAACAGAGGTGAAATTACTAATTATATTTGTATGTATGTATACTTTTATTTATATCGCATTACCAGCGTATGCAACACTTTACAAAATGATATTGCAGGAGAAATCTAGTACAAACAACAGCGATGAGAGCAGTAAGTAGATGATACCACAAGGCAAAAGGAGTCATACCCATATCAATTTTACTCCAAACTTTTCATTACAATCACTTTCTACTTGGCACTGATTTGCAACTATATCACTAGCATTTAAGCTTCACCCGGATACAGTATTACAAACTGAACAGAGGCAGCTAGCAACTGGAAAGAGTATTGACTCATTTGTCCCACTCACTGCAGCATATCTGGCTGAGAAGGCGGCACTTTCTTTGACTTACAAGCCACTGAGCACTAGCAAACTGACTGTGGGTATTCCTGGGTCCTAACCTATTCCTATCTTGGAGGAGTTATCGGGCTACCCTACCACGCACCCAGTCTAATTTTGTTTGGGTTTCAATGTTTCGAGTTTATTTTGTACGGTCGAGTACTGTAGAGAGGAACCTCGCTCAGAAACCCCTAGATGTTGTTAGCGTGCTGCCGAGGGAGTATGGGTATCAAGATAAAGAGATGTGCCTAAAGGAGGCACCAAAGGTCCCTTCTAAGAGGCGCACAGCAAACCTTTATAATATAATGTGGTCAGGGGTGAATTGATATATACATAAAATAATAACTGCATCCCCTGCATATTAAGGTCTACAATGTCTAGTTTAGCACCGATAACAACGGATGTACACTATTAAGTCTGGACTTAGGAATCAGCTGTAAGCAGTAACACTTTACATCCTGATAAGCTCTCATATGAGTGCAACCTGTGTGAAACCATCACTTTAGCATTGTTCACTATTTGTAGTGACTAGGATAACAGAGTAGTACTATAGACTTAACCAGTCTATTTTTATCTGTGTCATACACATCACACTACACAACACGATTTTAACGAAGTTATTTAATAAACCTTTTTTATTTTATGTATATATCAATTCACCCCTGACCACATTATATTATAAAGGTTTGCTGTGCGCCTCTTAGAAGGGACCTTTGGTGCCTCCTTTAGGCACATCTCTTTATTTTGTACGGTCCCAAGTAATTGTAACTGACAATTTATTAAAAGTTATATTTTAAACACAGCCATAATTATAAACATAAACACTGCCATAATTATAAACATAAACACAGCCATAATTATAAACATAAACACAGCCATAATTAGCACCTCCTTCCCCACATATTCTCTCCTGCATGTGGCACATGTATACATTCCAGCTCCGCATTATAGTACCTGGGTATATCGTATACTATGCTAATAGCGCCTCACTAAGGCATACAGGTGTACCTTGCACCCTTTTTATACTAACCAGTGGATGTGCACCACTTGTTCATCCCTGCTGTGGAGAGGGGTATCTTTTCTCTATTTAGTCTATTTCCCTTAGTGCACCCACCTGGTTTCACATTATGTTATTACTCTAATGTATTTTGACATACATTAGACCGAGCGAGGAACACTTGTCTGTTTGTAGTGACATATATATATATATGGATAAAGGAGCATGTACAGTAGCATGGCACCAAGTGGCAAATACATTCATTATAACTAATTATTCAAGATGCCTATGAACGTCACAGCACATTAATATATTGGCTATAACATTGTCATTATATTTTTCAGTAAGTATGTTCAATATCTTTTTCTAGATGATGTGTCTAATTAAACAAAGTACTCAGGCCTTGCAAATTATTTCCAGCGTTACATTAGGAATGCCAAGTGAGTAATTATAAAGATTTTATGATATATACCAATAATAATGAAGGGTTTGAAGAGAGTTTTCAGGGCACTGGTATGCAACATGATATATTTCAAGAGCCGCATGTGCTTCCCTTGAACTGCACATTACCCACACATATACTGAATAGTACACAGGCAGGGACGTTTCAGCCATTGGTAGGAACTTCTCCCCGCCCCTCCAGTCAGCTTCTAAATCACAGCACACTGATAAATACTGTCCCGCTACTCTCCATATATTTGAAACAAGTGCTTTGATTAGCACAGTCGTTAGGGAGTTGAGGGAGTGGCAATAAGCTACTATCCACACCAGCAACATCTCTACTCCCTCTGCACTGGGAAGAGAGGGAGAGTGGGCTGCAGGGACGGCAAGTGATTTAGGGATCGCAAGTAAAGTTCCAGGGGGCCGTATGTTTCCCACCAATGCTTTAGAGCAGGGATGCGCAAACTGGGGGGCGTGACATTTTCCGTGGGGGTGGAGGGAGGGTGTGATGCTTTAGAGGCCCTGCGCTCTTTCCCACAATATGTAAATTGTATTGTATTGTATGTCTTTATTTATATAGCGCCATAAATGTACATACAGCAGCGGCAGCTTTTATTCGAGTAAAAGCCGCCGGCTGCATGCGTCTGGGAAGCGGGTAGCCGCGGCGCGTGGCGGCGCACTGTGACGTCACAGTCACATGCGCGCCCGTCTTCCCCGTCTTCCCTGTCTTCCCCAGGCTTCCCCGACACCCCTGGAGATCAAATTAAGGTAAGCGGGGGTGCGGGGAAGCAGAGGGGCAGAGCAGAAGCCGGGTTCGGGGTCCGGAAGGGGGGGTAAATTGCGCGCGAAGTGGAGGGGGGGTGCGTGGGGGAAACGCGGCGGCGCGCGGTTATTACTGGCGGCAGCTGGGGTAGATCCCGGCATGCCGCCGGCATTTAGTGCAATAAAAGATGTCGCTACTGTAGTGCTTCACAGTAGTAACACATATCATATAAATAACAAATAATATAAATAACAGATCATGGGAATAAGTGCTTCAGACATGCTGTAAAAGTAACATTAAGGAAGGAGTCCCTGCTCCGAGGAGCTTACAATCTAATTGCAAATGATGCAGCGGGGTCACATGATGCCGCGTTGCAATGGCAACGTGACATCACATGATGTCGTGGCATCAGAAAACACCGGAGAAAAGGTAAGGGGGGGGGGGGGCGCAAGCAGGGGGAGAGATCAGGCAGACAAAAAAAGTTTGCTCACCCCTGCTTTAAGGAGTCAGTGGAAATTACAGAGGAGTGAGGTTACCTTCTGTAACATTCTAATTATGTAACAGAAAAAATAAATGCAACAGTATTAAAAATATGACTGATTATTTAAAATGTTATGTATGGGAAATCTATACAAAATATATATATTTTTAAAAAGCAACTACAGTAAGAGATTGGGCTATAGAAAGACCGACAAGATGGATAGGAGGAAAATCCCTGTTTTCTTGGGATAAATGAGCCCAGCAACACATGGCTTCTCCATTTTGGCTTTATTTTTGTTAAATAACTCATGACACAGTGTAATATGTCATGTGTTGTTGTTCATCTGAGGTTGTGTTTACCTAATTTTAAGACCTGCTAAGGGACAGATGATTGTTATTATGTCCTGATATGTAAAACCATAGAATTCAAAGAGGGTGCACTTTCTTTTTCACACCACTGTATATACAATTGCGGCCCATTTTGTTTCTCCATGTCCAAAAGCTTGTTCTTTTAATGTGTCCACATGTATGGTTGCCGCAAATAAGAAATCTTTGTTAATGTATCAGAGTGGTAACATTATCAAAATCCCTTGGCAACATCCAAAAGTTATGAAAATACAAAAAGCTATCATCTGTCATCCCAATGTAATCCTGTTCCGAGCAGTTAAAAATCATTAGGATTGAACAAAGGGGTCACAGCAAGAACTCATTTGTTCTTCTGGATTTTGACAAAACCATAGGGACTAGTTTACCCTATGGCCCTTATACTGTAAGGTGTCGTTAAGAGCAGATGACGTAATATCACATGAAAAACCCCATTGACTTTAATGGGGCTTTTCATGTGATAGCACGTCATCTGCGAGTTGCACACCATACAGAATAAGGGTTTTTTTTGCTGAAAATGACAACAGATTCCTTTTGAAAAATAATTCTTAAGAATAATGTAGTTAAGAAACTTATTGGAATTGTGCTGATAATGTCACCACTCTGATAAATTAACCAAATACGGGAAGCTAGACTGTCACATATATTTCAGGTGTCTCAGGTGTGCTCCTTTTTATGCACAAGGAACAATAAACTGGCAACCAGGAGGTGGACATGGTCTGTTTTTAAAGGAAGCCAGGGGGAGGGGTTACAGGTGTGAGTAGTAGAGCTCAAAAGTATGACGTGACAATAGCATTTCCCAGCATCTGGTTTAGTTCAATGCTGCAGCTGCGGGCCTGAATTGCCCTTCATCTCAAGGGCCCTTAGACTTGTCGGTATTGGTCTTATGGAAACATTTGATGAGGTGTGGGGTGTGATTTATTTAAATATACTTTACATAGGCATTAGCATATCTCCCAGGGTGCTTCAGGTGTGCTCCTTTTTCCGCATTAGTGTCTCTTCCAATGTTATTTGGAGGGAGGTTTGAGAGGTTATATATAGAATTTAAGACAATGTTAAAGTGAACTCGTCCGTGGGCAGATTGGCTGCTAAACCGTGAGGTTTGTCACTTTTTATAGATGCGGTTTAAATGATGTGATTTGTAATACAAAAAACAGATTTTTGATTAGTTTTAATCCTCAATTTATATGGGGTTTCACAAGGACAAACTCAGAGCTACTGGGATATGCCCCTTAAGGGTAGATCCACAGAAGTGCTTTACATGTTTAACAATACATTATCACAATTTTACGTGTCATTATCCATAGCTCGTATCCCGAAAGGTCCAATGCATTTCAATGTCCTCAACTTTACCTGAAAGTTAGCGGGTCGATACATTTTAAAGGACGTTTAGCTTACTCATATAAATAAATAAAATATGGCAATGAGCAGTTAACCTAACAATGGAGATCCTCAGTCCTCTGTCCATGTTAGCGCATGGGAATAATTATACAATATTTGAGACCTTCCAAAAGCTGCCCTTACTTACATCCAGACCCTAAATATCAGTACGTTATTTCTACAAATATCCTACAAGGGAAAAGGGCAGGTGTAAAGTGGTACCCACATGAATGTACCGAGTGTAGGATTGAACCCTTTCATTACATGTCTTATACTAACATATTTATGGTGGTACACATAAATGGCTGAAACACATCAACATATGCATCTGATATTGTGCCCTTTCAATGGAATAAACTATACTAGGCTTTTTATGATTAAAAGGAATGTAGAAAATGTTTGTGTAATATTGAGTGTATTACCTATGGGCGTAGAAAAATGTTTCTACGTATGACAACAAGAATTCCAAGAGACAGAAGTTGGCAAAAAAAAATGTAATCACACACAGTTAAATCACTATGTGAGACAAAAAACACCCAACACATTTTAACAATATATACAAAAAGAAACAACAACAATATATAAAAAATAAACAAACAGCGCGATGCCTGGACCTTGTCTTGACCAGTGTTGGTGGTGTGGATGGAGGAGGGAAGTTGGCCCCAAATTGGACACCCCTTATGTAGCCAGGGAGTCAGATGAGGCAGCAGGTGTACTGGCAAAGGGCTGGAGTATGTATTACCTCCATCCTTTGCTGAATGGTTTACTTTAGGACACGCTTATACACTGGCGACACACTTTATTCGAGCTCGGCTAGTCCCACGAATTCGGGTATACCCGGGTGTATTGAGGTTTGTGACTGTTTTCTGCCCGAGTGCATTGAGTTATTTTCCGGCAGGGATTGAAGCATTTTATTCCCGTTGGCTGCAATACTGCACACTACATATATATATACTGCATTACAATTCATGAATTTATGCCATCTGGTAGACACGCGAAGCATTGCAGCCTATTAAATCCTAATCATTATCATTTAACAGATCAGCCGCCCATCAGCCAGGCATGAACCCAGGCTGGGAAGGCAAATGCAACGGGGCTTGTCAGAGGTGAGGAGCGGCGCATTCCAGGTATCTGCCAGGTACATACCGGGTATTTGCTCGAATAAAGTGTGTCGGTGCAGTAGTGCCGGCAACGCGATGGCGACGTCAGGGTACGGTCGCTGAAAAAATCAAATTGAGATGACTTCCAGCGATCGCGACTAAGCCATCGCTCCGTCGCACATCACGTTGCGCTTACTATAAGCACACGCGACGGCGGAAATGCATTTGTTTTGATGCAACATCGCGTCGCTATCACCGTTGCCGGACTATAAGCGCAGCCTTAGGCTTTGCCTATAGTGCCGCCGACGGCGACACGATGGACGACGTCACCCATCGCCGTCGCCACCGGCGAAAGTTATGTTTCGCCGGTCGGCCGCATCGCGGGATTCCCGCAATTTGATTTGTTCAAGGACCGTCACGTGACGCGACGGCTCTTGAAAAATCAAATTTTGCCGGCGGCGGGTTTTCTCTCCGTCGCTTGTCGCCGTCGCGTGCACTATAAGCGCATGCGGCGGTGGCAATGCTTTTGTTTTTGGGCGAATTCGCGTCGCCGGCACTATAAGCACGGCCTTAGTCTATAGAGGGCTGCAGCTATCTGTACCATGCCATTCAGCATGACACCTATGTGCTGCTTAATGAATGGGCTGCACGTTTAAAAATAATACATGGAGATCACAAGTGATTGGGCTGCTAAATGGAATGCACAATGATACAGTGCTGTTGGTAGCCTGTAATCTCTCGACGCCTTGCTGTGGCCTCCATCCGCGCCAGCTGTGCAGTCACACTGCGAAGCCGTGATGCTGGATATTCGTCAGCTCCACCTGGTTACCTGAGACAACAACTGGGGCAGCTGTGGGTGTCATTCAGGCAACAGCTGGGGCAGGTGCAGCTGTGGCAGCTGGATCAGGGCCTGGACCATCCTCTTCTGTGACCGCCATCAAGAGGGTGATGGTCTCCTCTTCCTCATCCAGTGATTCTTCCCCCTAAGGAACAAGCTGTGAAACCTCAGCCACTGGCTGTCTGCATGAGGGTCCTGAAAAGGAAATACATCAGATCATCAAATATTATTGTATTGTATGTCTTTATTGATATAGCGCCATTAATGTGCATAGCGCTTCACAGTAGTAATACATGTGGTAATCGAATAAATAACAGATAATATAAATAACAGATCATGGGAATAAGTGCTTTAGACATAAACATAACATTAAGGAAGAGGAGTCCCTGCCCCGAGGAGCTTACAATTATTTTTATCATTTATTTATAATACGCCAACATATTCTGTAGTACTGTACAATAGGGTTGGAGGGCGGAAAAAATAAAATAACAAATGTAAACTTACATTATTACCATAGGTAAGGAAGATCTTGCCCGAAGGAGCTTACATTCTATAAGGAAAATTAAGTGGAAACATAAGGTACAGGGGGTACATTAAAAGAACAGAGGTTATATATTCAGTTTACAGAAATGTCATGAAAAGTTAGAGTTAATAAATGATTATGGTAACAGAGCATCTCTAAAATCAGCGAACGGCAGCAAACGGCTGACGCCCTTTGGCTGCCGCCTTGAGGTGATATAATAGTAACGGGAAGCAAACAGACCCTTTCAGCAAAAATGTAGGGTGGGGGAGGAGAAGGTGATGATCTCCAGGTTTTTCAAGCTGTGTCTGTCCATTCTTGATGAAATTAACCCTGTCCATGCTGGCTTAGTGAAGAGGAGCAGTGAAAGGGATATATGGTGGGGAGACCATTTTTAGGGGCCACCTTGGTGGAGACGTGTGTGGTGTCATAGCAAAAAAATCCTTCATACAGAACGTTTGGATATATTTCTATTGCCAAAACAGCCATTTTTTTTATCATGTTTCTTTATTTATGGGACTTTTTAGCCGTACAATATATATAGGCCCTGATTCACAAACTGTTACCAAACTTTAGAAGGCCTTTACTCCCATGCACCTGAACGAGAGCTGAGGAATGCTACAGTTTGTCACCCTTTTGTGGAGCAATGACACCTCTCATTTTCAAGTACAAGTATGTCCTTGGCACAACATGATGTTAAGTAATTTCAAAGTGACAATTTCTAACATGTTTGCACTGGCTAACATCAGAATTCTGGAATGCATTTAGACAGGAAGATTATTTGAGGTACACAGGTAAATAGCTAAAGCAGTGGGCTGATTATTATCAGAAGGAACAATTACAAGATTCTTCAGTGAACCGTAAGACTATAAGCAAGTTGCTGATGGTGAATCTTAGGAGATAAGTGCTGAGTACAGTGGGTGTTTAGATACCTTTCATAAAATGATTATTCAGTGTTGGCATTAAGTCTTTTGAGATACTGAGACTCTTAAAGTGTTGATAAAACTAGTGGTCTTGTGAAAAGCGAGCAGTTATATTGTCCTCAAATAGGGAAAGGATCACTTTTATACAGTTGATACCTTACTGCACTGTACAAGGCACGGCCTAGAGTGTTTTCGAATCTTAAGTGGGCAAACATGTAAGCATGTCCCATATGTTATTTAGCTAAGTACTCCTCCCCTGTACGTGTGGGTGCACTGCAAAAAAGATCATTCTTATCATTTTCTAATGTTCAAGATTGTATATAAAATGAATTGTATATATAAGATGAATATGTAGTGTATTATATACAGTATTTCGCCTTACCTAGTTGCTCCAGATCCTCCTTGTGCACCAGTCCTGGAGACCCACTACCTGGGAGGTGGACATCATTAATTTCAGACACTCCTCAATAGGGGTGAGCTGCAGAAGAGCCGGTGGTCCTCCTGTTTTCCGTGCCTGGGCAACATGGTCAGACAGCTTACACTTGCTGTCTGTCCATCACTTATTGAGCATGTCCATCGACTTAACCACCTTCTCCAGGGCATTAATCAGCTGGAGAATGCTCACCCCAAATGCGCTGTTTCTCCACCATGCTGGTGCGGTAGCAGAGAGCACCTAAAAGTTTGGATTGGTTATCCACCACTCACCCATTTATTAGAAGCGTAAAATCTTTCTGCTTAAATTTGAGGATATGAATCCTTGCTGCCGCAGAAGCAATAGCAGATCCAGAAGCCTGCTCAGCCGGGTCAACTGTTTAGCTGATATGGCTGAGTTATTCAGTTAGTAATGTGTATTTATTTGAAATTGAAACATGTTACTCTGTAACTGGGTGTTACTAACACATGCGTTAAATAACACATCTTACAGTTTTGCCAACGTAGATGTGAAGGTTATTAGAGAATGCATCTCTGAGACATGAAAATCCCCATTAATATTGCTGCTACTTTGACGAATGGACATTGTTTTTGGATCTCACTAGCTTTGAGGATACCCGTTAATAAGATGAAAAATAACGCTTGTTCCCCATTTTGGTAACGCACGTTATTAGTACAAAAATGTCGTCTGTGGATCTATACCACAGACTTTTCTCAGCTGTATACTCCATAAAGGCATTGAATTATATAGTGTTACTGATACATTCCATTACAGGGGTGGATTTGAGCTCTCCTAATTATGTTTTGCTAAATAGTTTTTGGGAGGTGTTTGGCCCCTCCCTTAAAGTTCTGAGCTCCTTGACAATTCTCCAATTATCAAAACAGTATAGTAGTACAAAACACTTCCACAATTTAAAGTTCACTTCTATAGGACAAGGTGGTGAGTGAACATGTGCACGCCCAATTTTTCCTTCATAATGCTAATGGACTATTATTTCAGCTTTTTGCCAGTTTCCATTGCAGTGAAATCGCATGTTTCATTCGTTTAACTCTTTGGACACTCACATATTTCACTGTTTAGCACACAAAACAATAAGAAATATTGTGTCTATAGTGTAGGTACCTGATAAAATTGAGTTTATCTTGACAGGGTTAGCAGGCTTGAATACATTTTTTTTTTAGCAAAAGATGACGCCTCTGTTATAAGACTTGGGATCGACATGAAGAATTTCACTAATAAATTGCAAACCAATTTGTGAAGAGCACAGCATTTTTGTATTCGATAAATGTATGGCCAATTCTCTTTCCCTAATTGTACACACCATAAAGGTAATGTTACTGATATATTCTGTTATTGGGGTAGCTCTGAGCTCACCTAATTATGTTTGCTAATAAGGTAATGGCAGTCATTTCTCTTTCTCTCCAAAACCCAACACATATTCCAAATAGATATTTTGAGTAAAAAAAAAAAATGAACTGGAGGATCACTACATGAAAGCATATTAAGAGGTTACATATATTTTATGTGGCCATCCTCTTTGTAGTGTGGGTGAATAGCGATTCCAGTCAAGGCGTTCTATCTGCCCTACTGCAGCCAAGATTATCAATTACAGCTGAATCTCTATCTATAAAACACTAGTTGTTTTTCAGCCTCTTTGTTAGCTGATTCAGGTTTTATTCAATAAACTGCTACCAAATCTATTTTATTGTATCTTCTGTGTACCAATATAACAGATATTATTAATAACACCCATTTATCAAATATACATTACCCTCTCTGATAGGGTGTTGGAAAATGTACAGTATATTGAAAAATATATAAACATTCAATGTATTGAAATGCAAGAGTTAAGGGAAATATTATTGAACAGATGTTCTATGTTTTTCTAACCTGGTGTCTTCTCAGATGCAGTCTAACAGGCATTCTTCAATTGGACCCGCTACGAGGAGTGAGGTCTTTCAGGGTTGTGATTAGAGCCAGGCTGTCACAAACAACAGATCATTCCTATTCTGATCATATACTGTAAGATGGACATAGGCAGGATGTGTGCAGCACATTGTGTCCATGTAAACACTTGCTGCAGACCCTGTTTGGATGCATGTGATCCTTGAAGTGGTCTGATTTCTTCTAGTGTTGGATTATGAGTATTGGCAGTAAAAAACTGGAACGTGTCTCAGAAGGTAGAATGTAGCTAACTAGCTTTTACACGGCAACACTATGCAATAGGTCAATATAGTCCAGAATCTTCAAAACATTCCAAAACTTCAGATTCATCATCTTGCAGTGCCACCACTGTCATAGGAGTTCTTCTGCTTATGTCCAATAGAAGGTTCTCTATTTCAGTAAAGCTCTCCTGTTTCTTGCTGTCACTTGTTTTACAGTAAGTGTGCTTACTACATAACAGGCTTCAACTATTGCACACACTGAAAGTTGAGGACATTGACACAAGAAGTCATTCTATCATACTCAATTCTATTTTTCTCTGAGCTTGGGGGAGCATGTTAAACTTTTAATGTAGAGATTACATTTTGCCTTTTATTTAAACTCTATTATACTCTACTCAATATGCTATGAAGTCACTTCCCAGTGCTGGAGAAAAGTTCAACTCTATTCAAATGAATAGGACTAGAATCTTCTCCAGCAAAGGTGACTTTATAGTATTTAAAATAAGTTCCTATTGTAAACACAGTGGTCCAAGGTAAGGGCCATAAACAGCATCAAAGCTAAGATAACACACCATACAGTAACATGCTGTTTGTGGACATTGTTTGTATTTTGTGATACATTTTAGTGGCACAACATTATTCTTCAGTTTTTCCACACCTCACGTCTCTTCGTCAAGTGATTTGTGTGAAACATGTCTGCACATGTGATTATTGCACGCTCTGCGGTAATGTGAAATGTATTATTTAAACATGATTAAATATGTGTTTATTTTCTTTTGATTTGTATATTTTTACATTACAGATTGTAATATTGTCATGTTTCCTTATTTCCTCAGGGACTCTGCTTATTTGGTATTCATCCAAACCAAAAATGTCAGAATCCTGAATTCCATTCAGCCAACTAGAGCTCATGTGTTGTGCACTGCATGGCTCCCTAGTGGGACTTTACTGACATCTGAATAAACAGATACATTGCACAATCATCACAAGGATGATGATACTTGTATAATATTGGTGGGAAGCACTTAGCTAAATAATAAGCAATTAAAAAGCATGATATGACGATTTAAACGCAAACTTACATTTTGCTGACTGGCAATGTATTCAACGAAACAAATACCGAAACTCCTACAACTGCTTAATGCTTAAAAGAACATCTCAAATGTCAGTGAGACCATTGGAGGTTTTGAATACATTTTGAACATTTGAAACAAATTACACTATTGTTTCTCTTTGTTTTCTTCTCGTCCCTTTTTTATTTTACAATCTCTACCATATCTGTTACATGTGAGTCTGTCTGTATGTCAGTTCAGCTAATCCAGCAGGGAGCGCACTCTTTGGAACTCCCCTGACTTATGTGTGTACATGTTGGGGACCTAATCAAGAACCACAGCACGTAGGCGGGGAGTCACCCAACTCTGTTAATATGGACTTATATCAGGTAAAAAAAAATGTTTAGCCATAGAATGCTTTACTAAGGCAAATAAAAGCTAACCCCTACTACATAACCCCCCTCCCTGGGGAAACTAACCAAACATCCACCCCCCTACTCCCACCCCTGCAACAAACCCTCCACCCTCCTTCTAGAGTAATGGCCAATAGCCACATTAGCCAAATGTGGCTAATAGGGCTATTGGCTACTATAATGACAATAAATAAAAACAACAATACAAAATACATACACATTAACATTAACTCTCGGCCATAGACCTATCAAGATAAAAAGTAAAGGATGACCTAATTGATTCTGTTCGGCTCACCAAATAAAATGAGTCTATCAGATATGGTTGATGTTGGAGATTTGTAATGTTGATTTCTTTGTGCAAATAGATCCAATCAGTTTTTAAAGATTGGACACTTGTTTACGTTGAAGAGATCAATAAAGGTAGAAAATAATGTAATGCAATCTTTTTTTCAACTACAATAAGCCACACAGCTGCTTCCCGTTTCCATGAATAATTCTATTGAATAATAGACCTGAACCATAAATAAATATCCCTGTATGAGTCATTTGCTCCACTGAGCAGCTGCCTCTTCATTAGCCAAATGTTGTTAATTTTAAATCATACAGTTAAATGAACACCCTGCAACAGGCAAAGTAATGAGGTACAGTGTAGAAGCTTGGTTGTATAGAAGCAGACATATAAATAATAGCAGGTTTTTCAGAATGTCCATTCTCAGCAAAGGGGTTGTTTTTAAAATATTTTCTTTGCAACAGGGGTTAGCTAAATCAAGTTATGTTGCATATAGTAACAAAGGAGGGAGAGGGAGTAGGTGGTATGATAACTTTTATTGGACCAACAATTAGTTGATATGTTACAAGCTGTACAACCTCTCAGGGTTCATCATCGGGTAACCTGACCCAGAGACGTTGCAAAGCTTATAACATATCAACTACGTGTTGGTCCAATAAAATGTATCATACCCCCTACTCCCTCTCCCTCCTTTGTTACTACATAGAAAATATGACCAACACAGAATCCACTCTTCTTTGCTAGTTATGTTACATAAAGCCAGGGTATGTGAGACGGTGCACCAGCGGAGGGAAAAAGTACTGTAGTAGCTGGACTGCTAAAAATAGCAAGGGGAGAGACCCCTTCTGATGCGTTTCGCGCTTTATCAACGAGTAAAACTTTTACTCTTTGATAAAGTGCGCACGTCGCGCGAAACCTGTCAGAGGGGGTCTCTCCCCTTGCTATTTTTATGTGCCACAAATAAAGTATTTTTGTACCGCAACGAGCGGTCCAGCTACTACTTTTTCCCTCCGCTGGTACACCGTCTCACATACCCTGGCTTTATGCACATCCTTACGACTGGAGCACGCTGACGGTTCAAGAGGGGATACAATAGAGTGAGTACAAATTGACTGCAATTACTCACATGTACTATTGTTTAAACACATAGCCCATACAGTGTAGGTTAGTAATGTTGGTGCCTTAGGAAATAGCACAGTTAGCCTGCGGGCCATGTGTAATATCTGAGAACATAATGGATACATGCTAATAGGACTCAGTATACTTCATTAAACTCTGTGAGTCATAACCTCTGGATGTTCATTACACTGTCTGGGATTTATTATCTTAACTTCAAAAATATTTGGACTTGCCTCGGGGAAGCATTGCTCGGGGGTGTTTCACTCTTATCTTTCTTTAGTTACAGTATGTTACATAAGAATTCATATCATGATACGTAATGCAAGAGAACCATTTACATTATTGCATATTTTGGTTGTATCATGTTGTAATATACAGACAATGTGCTGATTTGCTGTCTCCCCTACTATTTGAATTAAGAAAAAACGGATGCCTCAAAAGCAAACACCACCCGTTATGCCCAATAATGTGTTTGTTTTGCTAAGCTTCCAACTCATAATTTCCAACTTGTAATATCCGTTGCTTTTGAAATAAAATAGAAACTTCAACTATTTACATTATTTATGGAACATTTGCCTCTTTAGCAGCCTTCCCTGATTTTACAATTAAATTGGTGAATATTTCAGGCAGCTTCTGCAAAACGAAATCATGGGAACCATGATAATAAACTCACTTATTGGTAAAACGGTGGGCCTCTGCAATTCAGCCTCGCTCTGGTTTGAACCTCATAATCAAATGATCTGGTGTCATTTAAATAGTGGATATAAAATGAATGACTTGCAGAAAAAGCTCCTTCTCACCCATGCTTATGCACTCTTGATAAGTCTATATCTTCTTATGTTTCCAACTTAAGAAAGGAATAAATACCCTTTTCTTCAACTGTTAAAAAAAACCTCTTATTATTTTACCTCTCTCATTATTTGCGCCTTGATTACTGCATGCTTCAGTTGACTGACCTCCCATCTTCATTACATTATGCTACATCCAAAATATTGTTGCAACGATCTGTATTAAAGTATTTTCCTGGCTAATGTGTACTGTACTTTGATTTATTGGCTGGTTCCTTATTACATTTTTCAGTACTTTGAAAAGTGAGGAAGCCGTTAGTATTTACGGGAATGTCCCTAGGTGTCATGGTAATGCCTTTAGCCTATTCAGTTGTGGTAACAACACAGCAACCAAGGGGTTAACGTTAATTTTTAAAAATACCTATTTTACACGTGTTGCTACATTGGATTTTTTGCGTTAATTACATCATTTTTTTTCTAGTAAACAGGAGACCAAGGACTCCTCAGGGTAAGACCTTAAATTATTCTTGATGGTGGAAGCGTAATTGAGGTGCAGTGTGATGGTTTTTGGGGAGATATTACTCATTTTTGTTGCCTGCGGGGAGGTAAGTGAGTCAGCTGGACAGCTGAATGTTTGAACCCCTTTCTCATACACAAGTCACATTTACAGTACACAGGTGTGGCGTTCGTGACACTAGGTGAAGGTAGAAGTAGAAATATGGTTGCAAAGTCAACAAAATGAGAAAGGAAAATAAAAAAATTGCAGAGTTTTAGTTTTTCAAAACAATAAAAAAAACATTTTTAATGGCTCAAGGCAATGCTTTCAGGATTGAGTAAAAATGAACTTCAGCATTTAAGTCTACTGATTCTATCGGGGGATTTATTGACTCTTATTGCTTTAATTTTATTTTATTGCTCCCTCTATGAAAGCTGAAGAAATAAATGTCTTTCCTCCGACAGAGGTTTTCTTTAGAAATTCCCATTAAGAAAGCTCTCTGGGGTTAAGTAATGTCTGCGTTGCATCCATGTCTGTGCTTTTATGAGCTCGTAATTAAATAACAAAGTTAGTTTCATTCATCGTCCTGCACCATTACATCAAGATCTCTTTTTTTGTGACTTGGATGTATACATTGGTGTGTATATATATATGCATTTTTTGTAAATTATACACAAAAATATAAACAGAGACATTACAAATATACTGTAGTAATATGTGTTGTGTGCTCAAATAAAAAATGATATCAGTTAATGATATAAATGAAACCAGATACTGTATGTATTCCAAACACAACAAGCTAGGATTTGATTTCTTTTTTTAATGTTTTGACTTTTCATTGAATTCAAGTGTCTCTCCCATTTTTTTTTAAACAAGTAGTGTCACCTGTGTGACAGTATTAGTCTACAAGTGTGTGTCTTGTGTGGCACTAGCAGTCTACAAGTCTGTCCCTTGTGTCACAGTATCAGTCTATAAGTCTGTCTCATGTGTGACACTATTTAATTATTTACCAGCACATTGACATTGTTCATACAGTACAGTTTTATGCTTTTAATAGATCAATGGAACTTAAGCTTAATGCTTTGATAATAACACTTGCTCAAAATAAAATGTAATTTCTAACCAGATAATGATTTATCTTTGGGGGGAACCTTAGCAATACTCATTGAGAACTTAATACAGGTGGATCGGCTGCCGACAGTGGGGGAGAGCTGGGACATGTGTTCCGGGCCTAGTGACTGCGAGAGGCCCAGTTCGCCAGTGCTGGAAGTTGGGCCTGGCCAGAGGTCAAGCCCAACTTCTGCATTTGACTGCTGGCCTCTGGTTGCCACCAGGCCCCCACACTCCCCAGCTGCTGTGGGCCTGCCTCTCTCTCCCACGCTGCTACAGACCTCCCTCACTCACTCCCTCTCCCACTCTCTGAGTGAGACCTGGTGCGGGAGAATGAGGGAGACCCACAGCAGCGTGGCAAAGGCAGGGCCAGGTGGCAACCAGAGGTCCAGCAGTTGAATGCAAGAGTTGGGCCTGACCTCTGGCCGGGCCCAATTTCCAGCACTGGCCAGCCGGGCCACCCGCAGCCACTGGCATAAGAAACAGGCTCGCAGCAGCATGGGAGAGAGAGGAAGGCTTGCAGCAGCTGGGGAGAACCATGGCCCAGCAACCTAAGACCATCCCCAAGGTAAGTGTAAGCATGTATTTGGGGAGGGTAGTGTAAGTATGTATTTGGGGGATAGTGCTGTAAGTATGTATTGTGGGGGTAGTGTTGCAAGTATGTATTTGAGGGGGTAGTGTTGCAAGTATGTATTGGGGGGGTAGTGTTGTAAGTATATATTTGGGGGGTTGTATGTATTTGGGGGTAGTGTAAGTATGTATTTGGGGTTGTAGTGTAAATATGTATTTGGGGTGGTAGTGTAAGTATGTATTTGGGGGGTAGTGAAAATATGTATATGGTGGTTAGTGTTGTAAGTATGTATTTGGGGGTAGTCTAAGTATGTTTTTGGGGGTAGTTTTGATATGTATTGGGGGCCAGTGTAAGTATGTATTTGGTGGGGTAGTGTATGTATTTGGGGGGGGGGGTAGTGTGTACTGTAAGTATATATTTGGGGAGGTAGAGTTGTAAGTATCTTGTGGGGGTATTGTGTGGTATTCTGAGTGAGGTAATTATTGTGGGGGGAGGGGGATTGTTTGGGGGGGAATTGTGTGTGTGGCCGGGGCAGAGGAGGGAATGAGTGTGAAGAGAGGGGATGGAGGGAGCGGGATTGAGTGATAGCCGGGGGGTGGATAGTAAGAGGGGGTGGACGAGGGAGTGAGGAAGAGAGAGAGGGTTGAGGGGGGTGAGTGAGGAAGAGAGGTGGGAAAGAGTGGAATAGGGGGGAGAGAAATATGTGGGGAAAAGAGCTGGGGACTCGAGAGGAGGTGTGAAATGGGGGGCTCACAAAACCACCGACCCAGGGTGGGGGGTTCCCGGGGTGGGGAAACGCTGGTTGAAACTCTAGCCGTGGGCCCTGGGAAATCTGTTGGCGACCCTGGGTGGATGTCACCAAAGTAATTCACTACAACACCCGTCTCTCCCTACCTGGAGAATGCAAACAAATTAGAATTACACATTTAATTTGTTTCATATCTGTTTGGTTACTGCGTGTTGAGGATTGTTATACTCAGGCATGGATGGTGTACAGTATATAACATTTGATTGTTACTAAACTGTATTGTTCATGTACAGACACAACTGAACCTGAACACACATGGAATCTGCTTTTCTCTTGCAATTGCTTAAACTGCCTAAGAAAATGTATTGATATGAAATCTCTTTTCTTTTTAAAAATCCACTTATTTTCTCCCTTAAAAGGCCCTCTGATAGGTCTGTTGAACTGTGCCCTGATACATTGTGTTTTTCTGGACTTGTTTTTGCTACTGTACATGTCATATACTGCAGAAATATATTTCTCTGTCAGTATAATTTTGTTAAACAAGTACAGCTGTCATTCTATCAAGCAGTTTATTTCATGTAGGAAAGCGCAGGGCGTGATCTTCCCTAAGACAACAAGCATTTTTTTTTTATGTAGCTACTACACAATTGGGCACCAGATCAGTGGTGCTCAACTCCAGTCATCTACTAGGCCACTGATTGAGCAGGGATAGCAGGAATATTGCTAAGACTGGAGTTGAGCACCACTGACCTATGGTACCAGAACTCATGATGTAGTAGCCAGATGTAGTATCTAGGTCATGGGTCACTCAAACATTTAATGGGTATTACAAATAGCAGGACAGAGTAAATGTCAGTGTTCTAACATTATTATATCCAATTCAAATGAAGCTTTTACATTTGGAAAAGCTCTTGGAAAAATAATTCCACAGATTAAGACTTGTTATGTTTTCAAAGTGAATAATAAAATCACGAAGCAGAAGAAACTTGGTAGACCCTTTCCTTATGCAAACATGGATGCAAGTATTATCAAAAAGCAGGGTTAGTCTATTTTTGCCT
Organism: Ascaphus truei; assembly: GCF_040206685.1. Taxonomy (NCBI): domain Eukaryota; kingdom Metazoa; phylum Chordata; class Amphibia; order Anura; family Ascaphidae; genus Ascaphus; species Ascaphus truei. The sequence continues at coordinate 138,812,570 of NC_134484.1, forward strand.
AGCTAATCATATTGTTTCGTGAGAAGGAGCGGTAAAGACAAATTAGCGTTGTTCCTAACTTGTGATGCACCTGCGTTATATGTTTAATATTACCCAATGTTTTAATGTTGTAATCAACCCTCAACAAATTTGGCACTACCTTTTACAGGTCACATCAAGAAACACTTAATACACAGAGCATGATTCTGCTAATCAGTGACTGGCGAGGAATCAATCAATAAAATGTTACAAAAGACACTTTGCCTTCTTCAGGTTTTTTTCAGAACTGCTGATGAATGTCTGCAGGTAGTAGACTAGAAATACAAATTTACAGCATATGCTAACCCTTTGGGTATTGGACATGGAGAAAATGGTATCATTCACTGTTATTCAAAAGTGAATCAGGCATTTCTGTACTCAGGCAATTTTTGTGATCTCAGCAATAAAAACCTTTTCAACAGAAGAAGTTGAAAAGTATTAAGTATAATAATCATCATTTTGGTCACCAGGGAATCATATGACCCTTTGTGGCACTTGCAATAAAATAGTTAGGTCAAAAGCAGACTGCAAAGAGAAGGAACTTTGGATAGATAAATGTAAAATAGAATAGAACATTTGTAAATTTAAAGGAATGGACAAAATAATCCAATATAATAATCTAGAGTGATTTGACACAAGTAACATGACCCAGGATAGAGACCATGGGGCTATTCTAGACATTTCACAGACAACCTCAGGACAATGCATGGCACCGGTTGTGAAGGCAAGTAGAATTTTAGGATTAATATACAGAGATTTTACACATAAGATTTAAAGAATAATAATGCCATTGTATACATTCATAGGGCACTCACATCTGGCATACTGTGTACTTCTATGACGTGCCAAAAAGATATAATGGAACTGGACTAGGATCAAAGAAGGGCATCACAAATAATAAAAGGCATAGAATATGAGTAGAGGATAAAATGATTATGGCTCTTTATTCTTGTAAAAAAAGATGACAGAAGAGATTTGAAACCGGTGCAAAAAATTATGAATAGGATAGAAAAGGGTATAGGGAACTGCTGTTTACTAATTCACACAATACTGGGATTAGGGCCCATTGAAATTATTTTTTGAAGCATAGAAAAGACATGATAGAAAAGTCAGAAAATGATAGTTATAATTATAAGATAATTAGATATGTTCATGAAGGGCAATTCCATAAATGGCTGTTACAAAAATGAATCTAGAGCCAGCCATCATGATTTGAGTGTATGTATTCTTCCATATACACAAAACATGGAGAATAAAACATGGAGAATAAAAGTGGGTATCTTACTCAGGGTTGCCAAGAGTATTGCCAGGCAGAGTATTCCACTATGAAACCCCTTGATTGTGGGGGTTGGCTGCCAGCAAGTTCATTGAGTGGAAGGGCAATGTCCAAGGCATAGGATGGGTCTTCCGGGCTGTGTTCTGTTGGTCTATGCTCATCTTCGGATTCAAAGGGATAGAACACACCACGCCCTAGGAGCCTAACTGACTGGACATCATAGCCAGCTTTCCCTCCCTGATCTTACCCAAGAGATGACTGCACTGCACACGCACAGGCCGGGGATGTAACTGAAGTCATTCAAATGTCAGGTGAATTGTCTGTAGTTTATTGATTAAACACCTTTTTTTTAAATTGTAAACTTTGAAATATACTAATTTATAAGACTTGTAGATGGGTGCAAGGGAAGGCGCAAAAATTAAAATAAAGTCTAAAACAATTCTAGTGAAAGTTTAGGGTCAACATTTTGTAAATTCAAATATCTGAGAATGTATTCGTGAAAGTGCTTTGTATTGATTTGCAACATGACCACGTAACAAATCGACCAACACTTGGAAATTGCATATATACAGTACTAATAGAAAAAGAAGGGAATGGAAACTGCTGAAAGGAGTGAGGCTGGCAGCATGTATGAAAAATAATTAATCTTCTTTATTGGGCATAATAGCCAACATTAAAAATTGAACAGAGATTCTCTGACGCGTTTCCCGCCTCTTGGGCGCTTTATCAAAGACGCGTGGATCTGTTCCCTATACACTCTTATTCATTCATTGGACTCACACACTCAGTACCTATTAGAGCACACACGTGGGATTCGTCCCATTTACTCTCATACAGTATATAGAGTACTGTAGATGCTTTTAATGCCTTATAACATTTGTAACATCATCCATCGTATTAACAAATTGTGTTATGATAGAAGGGAGAAATATAGATTATTAAGGAAACCACATATATACCAGGCTAATGGGAAGAGCCAAAAAATGCAGCATAGCTCAGTCAGAAATAGAAACAGGGTAAAACAGCAGTCAACATTCCATCAACCAAAATATACCAGTGTGCCACAAGGCTGTGTATTTCTGCATCAGATCCTTCTAAATCTTAGCTGAGCACCATGATTTTCCAGAAGCAGAAAATCTACTGTGCATGCCTAATTATACATTTTGAGAATTCTTAAGTATTTTTTATTTTATTTATAAATATATATATATTTTTAAATCTATTCATTAGATAATAAAAGAGCCAAATACATTGTGTCTAAGGCTGCGCTTATAGTGGCAGCGACGCGACGTCTCGGCAAAACAAATGTATTGCCGCTGTCGTGTGCGCTTATAGTATGCGCGATGCGACGGAACGATGCTGGCGGCGTAAAATTTTTAAGACGGTCAAATGTGATTTTTCAGAGGCTGTCGGCACATGTGACAGCCTCTGAACCAATCAAAGACCTGGTCGCCCGCGACGTCGCCGGAAAGCGAATTACAACTTTCACTGGCGGCAATGGGTGACGTCATCTGTCGCGTCTCCGTCACCATCGCGCGCACTATAAGTGCGGCCTCAGGTATATCATAAAACTAAGGAGAGCTACATACTGTATCATACACCTGAAAAGTATTTTTACTCAAAGCACAAAGTAAAAACATTCTATTTGCTTTTGCACAAAGTGTATGACGTTTGTTAATGATCAATCTTCCATTTGATTCAGATAAGAACAGATTATGTTATGGCTAATGTTATGGATAGAAAAGGGAGGAAAGGGATGCAGACAAAGCAGAATACAGTGTACATCACATTACAATATGGATGTCTTATTACTGCCTGATCTGACTGTACAGTATATGCATGGGGCACCCTGTTTTGTAATAGTTTTTGTGGAAAAACACCGAAAAAAGCAGCATCTTTTCTGTGATAACATAAACAAGGTATCCTCACGGGAAAAACGGAGCACAGCAATTGCAGCAATGAGGGGGCTAGATACCGGTTATAAAAGTCCTTTATTCCATGGTAGACATCATGGCATGGGATAAGTTAAAAACCTCGAACGCGTTTCAGGCCGTCGCCCTTTGTCAACGAGAATGATAACATAAAGGTGGAATATTAATGCTTATGTGCTGTACAGAGTGATTGTGGAAGTAGGATAGTATATTTCATGTATTTAAAACCAAATGATATGAAATCTGATTCCTGATGTGTGAATACACAAAATAATGTAGGTTAAATAGTTTTAAAACATCTTTACACAGTTCTTCATACAGACGAATATATGACTGACTACACACACACACACACACACACACACACACACACACACACACACACACACACACACACACACACACACACACACACACACACACACACACACACACACACACATACACACACACACACACACACACACACACACACACACACACACACACCCATTATACCCATTGTACCCATTATACCCATTATACACATATTCAAAATGCACTGGCTTTTATCCTGACAAAACACACACACACGCTGATGACATGATGGAAGTTGTTATTATTGAAACATGTATTTTAACACATACTGTACAGCAAGCGAGAAAGAGAGAATATCTGCACACAAACTAGATTAAAAAAATGATGTTCAAAAATAATGCAGTCACCAAAACAATATATTAAATTGAAGATACATTGTTAGACATCTAAGTGATATCAGAAATAGCACATATTTATAAAATCACGTTGGATTTCCCTATATTGTTTGAGCACAAATTTCTGAAAATTCAAAGCTCAAGAGAAATGGGATATTATTAATTTGTGGTCAGTGTGGTAAATTGTTCTGAAGGTATCACGTTTGCTACACGTCACAGGAAACCACAGAAAATGATCTTATTTCTTCAAGCTATTGGCAGTGGCACTTAGTTCATTATAATATCTACTGTTCAAAACATTCAAATGGATTTTCATTGGGAATTTAAAAATCAAATCCATACACTTCAGAGATGCACAAAGCATAATTTATGAACAAATGTGCGGGAAAGTTGTATTCCATCCGTACAGGTGGAGCCTGCGATATGTTACAATCAGTCCCTGCTTCAGCACAGGCTACTCAATCATAGGTTCAGCCTCTGATTGAGCCCCCCATTGCTCAAGCTGGGATATCCTGAAAACCAGACCTGTTAGGGAGGCTTCAGAACTGGAGTTGAGCACCCCTGCCTTATTTAACTAAAGTACATGCTTCAAGATGGTTTTACAGATGCTGAATCTTTGTTTTTAAATATTAATGTGCTTTATTCAAAACGTGTTCCATCTACAGTATCATTCATTCTGATAAAGCTGCTCGCAGGGTTATTGTGCTGACATGGGATTATATCACTTTGTATCATCACATCATGACATGTGAGAAAATCACAATAATGGTATTTCCCATAAGATTTTAAGCACTTTGGGTATTTATAGTCACTTCATTCATTCTAATGACCTTGAAATCGACTTCCACTTGAAAATCGCTTAGAGCCTAACATTGCCAAGCAGCTGTGTTTGGAAGTATAGCACAGCTTGTTGGGCATACAGTACTCAGGATTAATGACGTTTTCAGTGCTTTTTGTGGACAATATAATAGAGCAGGAACGCCTACACTGTACGATAGTGTTTGACCAGGATCATTTCCTACCCAACAGTGGCTTCACCTGCCATTTCTAAACACTGTGGATTATTAGACAGTTATAAATATGTATTTAAAACAGTTTTGCGCATATACGCTATCCATGTCTACCTAAAAACTGAACATTTTTTTAGACAGTGTCACATATCATCCCCAAGACTTATTTATTAATATATCTTATCAGGCATTATATATGTCTATGCTTGAGGTAATATCACATGTAAATGAGCAAAATATTCAAGAACAATATACAAAATATATAATACATTATAAATGTTTATGTATCACTTTTGTTTACAATGAATCGCTACAATCATATAACTATAACAAATATATATATATATATATATATATATATATATATATGCTGAAAAGCTGTACAATGCAGCAAGCATAAGCTTATAGGGATCCATGTCAAAATGGATTTGAAGCAAGAGGTGGCACTGTATGCTCATTTGCATGTCATTTCCCAGAATCCCTTGCTGCAGTGGAAGTACTGTATGCTGAGCGATAATGGTGAAAGGCAGGGTTGCGCACACAGTAATATTTCCATTTGATATAATATATGTACATACAGTGGTGTGAAAAAGAAAGTACACCCTCTTTGAATTCTATGGTTTTACATATCAGGACATAATAACAATCATCTGTTCCTTAGCAAGTCTTAAAATTAGGTAAATACAACCTCAGATGAACAACAACACATGACATATTACACGTGGCATGATTTATTTTAAAAAATAAAGCCAAAATTTTAGAAGCTATGTGTGAAAAACTAAGTGCATCCTTACTGCTTCCATAGGAATTAAGATGCAAAGTAGCAGACAGGTGCTACTAATCAAATGCCCTTGATTAATTGATCATCAGAAAGTGTGATCACCTCTATAAAAGCCAAAGTTTTAGCAGTTTGCTGGTCTGGAGCATTCAGGTGTGTGATAACACAATGCCAAGGAGGAATTACATCAGCAATGATCTTAGAGAAGCAATTGTTGCTGCCCATCAATCTGGGAAGGGTTATAAGGCCATTTACAAACAATTTAAAGTCCATCATTCTACAGTGAGAAAGATTATTCAAAAGTGGAAAACATTCAAGACAGTTGCCAATCTTCCCAGGAGTGGATGTCCCAGCAAATTCACCCTATGGTCAGACCATGCAATGCTCAGAGAAATTGCAAAAAACCTAAGAGTTACATCTCAGACTCTACAGGCCTCAGTTACCATGTTAAATGTTAAAGTTAATGACAGTACAATTAGAAAAAGACTGAACAAGTATGGTTTGTTTGGAAGGGTTGCCAGGAGAAAGCCTCTTCTCTCTAAAAAGAACATGGCAGCACGGCTTAGGTTTGCAAAGTTGCATCTGAACAAACCACAAGACTTCTGGAACAATGTCCTTTGGACAGACGAGACCAAAGTGGAGATGTTTGGCCAAAATGCACAGCGCCATCAGCACAAACCCCTCATACCAACTGTCAAGCACGGTGGTGGAGGGGTGATGATTTGGGCTTGTTTTGCAGCCACAGGACCTGGAACCTTGCAGTCATTGAGTCGACCATAAACTCCTCTGTATACCTATTCTAGAGTCAAATGTGAGGCCATCTGTCCGACAGCTAAAGCTTGGCTGAAATTGGGTCATGCAACAAGACAGTGATCCCAAGCACACCGGCAAATCTACAACAGAATGGCTGAAAAAGAAAAGAATCAAGGTGTTGCAATGGCCCAGTCAAAGTCCAGACCTCAACCCGATTGAAATGCTGTGGCTGGACCTTAAGAGAGCTGTGCATAAACAAACCCCCGCAAACCTCAATGAACTGAAGAAACGTTGTAAAGAAGAGTGGGCCAAAATTCCTCCACAACGATGGGAGAGACTGATAAAGTCATACAGAAAACGATTACTTAAAGTTATTGCTGCTGGTGGTTCAACAAGCTATTGAATCATAAGGTGTACTTACAGTAGTTTTACACACATGGCTTCTCCATTTTGGCTTTATTTTTGTTAAATATATCATGACACGGTATATACAGTATATACATACACACTCAAACGCACATAGGTATGCACTAGTCTACTTTAAGTGTAACAAATATAAGTAATACAGTGGGCCCCAGATGATATGAAATGTAACATAAAATAACTTTACGACTGTGAAGTCAATGGATAAAAAAAAAACAGTCAGAGAAAGTATAGAAAAACAACAATCAACGTTTATGCACAAAATGATATTCCCAGAAGAAAAACAAATATTATGACAAACACTGTACTTTATCCAAAACTGCTAATAACCTGCCTGTAAGTGCTTAAAACAGAGAGAAAAGCAAATGAAGATTCTGTTAAAAAAAAAAAGGAATTAAGATTAGCAGCATTAAAACTAAAGCACTCAACTCATTTTGTCTTAATTAACTATATACAAAATATATTTGGGGATGCAGAACCAGTAATGGCATCCAACAACCTGTAGCAATATGTAGCCACTCTGGGACAAAAAGTTGCGTCTGATACAGTATACATGTATCAAAGAAAAACAATTCCTTTTGCTTTTCTAACACACTTTAAGAGTGAGTTGTAATTGAAACCCTTTTACCTCAATACATAGAAACCAAATCTTTTTTATCTGCAACTTTTAATACCAGATGTAAAAAAGTACCCCAATACAACATAAATATTGTTTATACAGTACCATTGTATAAGAAACGCACATACTCTATGTTATCTACACTGTGTGTTTGCTGCCTGAGAAGAATTATTTATTATACGATTTCTATGATACTCTATAATACAGTATTAAAGGAGCATTAAAGCAAAATAGAAGAATTAACAAATATTTCTTAAAATATCTTGCTTTCACTGTTTTCCACATTTCTGGACTTTTTTTTCTCACTATTAACTGGAGTATTTCTGACACATACAGTACATGTACTTTTGGAAAAAAGGATGAATGACAGAGGCTTGCAAACCATTGGAAGTCTCAGTCTATAAATTTCAAGTGACTGGCACTGAATCGTGTGTGTGTGTGTGTGTGTGTGTGTGTGTGTGTGTGTGTGTGTGTGTGTGTGTGTGTGTGTGTGTGTATATATTTGTGTCTCCTTTTTCCATTAGTGATTCCTCCAGTTTTTTCATGCGCATTCAACTACAATCTTCTTAAGTTCTTCATAATTGTTTGTTACAGTATCCTCATGCATTTTGAGCACGCAGAAGCAACTTTTCTGTTCCAGTTGCAATTCTCTGCTGTTCTTGAGGTTTTTTTGATGTTGATTGTTTTTGTCTTCTGTTTAATCCATTTTCTTCTTTTCCTTTTCATATTCAGATGTACATAACTGATTATAGTCCGGATCTCTTGTTTCGCTGCTCTGAACATCTACAACAGAGGCTTTAGAAAGAGACTGCATACATATTGACTCAAAAATGTATTTTTGCTCATGGTATTTACTGATTCGTCATTCTTCAATCGGTCTAGAGCATTAAACTGTCTGTATACAATGATGCCATTTTGTTTGATGTCTCATCTGTACCTTTTATCTATTTATTATTGCTAATTGCTTACTGTTTATGTTCAGCTCTTTGGTCTGGAATTGGATGGTGTTGCAATGACAGAGGAGAGTTGTTTTCTTGCATTGATACTCCTGCAGTATATGAGCGTTAGGTGAGATCTTGTATCTTAAATCACTTTATCTTGATAGTTTACTCGTTCAGAGTTTAAAATGATTACATTTCAAATGTTTTTTTCTGTGTAAATAAATGCTCCTGGTATGTAATCAACTAATAAGTATATTAATGTGTCATTTTTTATTTAGTCATCACATGTTCTTTCAGTTATGTGATTTCCTTTTTTAATACACTTTTCTACACTGTGTTATGTTTTTTTTTTTGTCTTATCTCTTGGCTATTCCAACCTAGCCTTCATTATTTGAGCACCCAATACACATACTATATACCTCCTCACGCTATTAGGACAAGCACCAACACACATCACAACATCACTTTTTATTATTTTTCACTAGATTGACATACTCGTGTAGTTGTTTTCGTTGCCTGGTAATAAAATAGAGGTTGGTGGCTTAAAGATGTCCATTTGGTCGTTTTTCAGTGACCTAAGCATTTGAGCACCATTTTCAGATGGTGTTTTTTGTTTATTTAAGGATTCTCACTGTTCACATACTATACTGTATCTTGAGAATGGTCCCTGAAGGGACTGAAATGTTGATCTTTATGTACATTAAAACACATTTTGTCTGAGAGTGCTTTTCTATTTTGAACTACAGTGGCAAGAAAAAGTTTGTGACCCCCAATGATCATTATGGAAATTTCAAGGATTTTCCATGATAGCCTTCCTGAATTAAAACCAGACTTTTCTTAAAATCCAATAGGGTTTATATTAACCAATTCCATGTCTTTTGAAACAAAAAGATTTATGACTTAGGCAAATAATGAGTAATTAAGATTCAGGGTATGTGTGAAAGTAAGTGAATCCATGGTTTTA